>NC_042515.1:2320376-2620376 GCF_900963305.1 Echeneis naucrates | reverse complement strand
GCATCAGACCAGTTCGGTCATGTTTTCTTAACTGTCAATCCTGAAATATTATAATTTAAATCCATTCTCCCTCAGGCTGATTAGCCTTTTTTAATTTTGAAAATGTCCTATGCACTCAACGCTTTCTCTCTATTAAACCCAGAACAGCTAAACATAAAATATCAGAGTGGTCATTTTTCTTTGAGGACATTCAAATGTTATTTATATAATACTGTGTCTATTTTATGATCATTTCTTTTACCCTGTTTATTGTTTGTGTCCTGTAGCGATGAAGAGCTGGAGGACTATAAGGCCCTTCTCTACCTGCCTATTGCTCCTGAAGTTGAGGATCCAGAGGAAAACCCCTTCGGCCCTCCGCCGGACACCTCGGTCCAGGCTTCTGGCCCAGAGGATGCGTTGGCCGGCGGTGACAAGAAGCAGCGGCAGCCTTCATCTGAAGGAGGCCCGGCCAAAAAGAAAGCTCGCACCACCACCATAGAACTGCAGGGGGTGCCCAGTGACGGTGAGAGAGAAAAGCACAACAACACATTCACTTGCCAGATCCAATGTCAGACCTGCTTTTTATTTTGCATGAAATTTTCATATAATGGATTTGACCTCTTATTTTCACCAACTCTCAAAAGGAAGTTAAAAGCAGCCCATGTTTTATTTCCTTTATTTGATCGTATTTGGTAGAAGAAACTTCCCTCTTTTCTGAGCTGGTACTTTTTTAGATAGAGATGCAGCACTTCCTGGATGATATGTCAGAAACAGTGGAGTCATGGCCTGTCATCATCTCACTTTTTCATAAATAATTTGATTCTCTTAGTGTACTTTTACTCATTTACTAAAGCAGGTATTACATGGATGGCAATAAGATTCTGTGCGGTTTTTATCTGCAGAGAATAAATCCTAAAGATTTCAGTGACCTTTTGACATTTTCTGTTGCGTCACCTTGACTGGCAACATTAACATAGCAGTAACGTGGCAGCTTTACTTTATTATCTATTAATTCTGAATCTAGAAATACTTTAATTGCAATGAATTTGGAATTAAACCAATTCAAGGAATAAAAACTTTTTATTAGCGATAGTTATATTGAAGTGTATTAGCATATACAAAATGAGCTAATATTAGCTTTTAGCTTAATGCGACAAAGCTGAGCCCCGGTTGTCTTCTCTCTCCTCAGAGGTTCACCCCCTACTTGGTGTGAAGGGAGATGGCAAGTCTAAGAAGAAGGCGGCAGGTCGGCCCAAAGGCTCCAAAGGTAAAGACAAAGACTTCCCCTTCCGGCCAAAGCCCTACAGGGGCGATCGGCCCTCCTTCCCCATGGAAGCATTGGGCAGCTCTGGTCCAGGAGTTGGAGGAGTTGGAGGAGGAGGAGGAGGAGGAGGAGGAGGAGGGATGAAGGGCAGGGCAGAGGGGGGCCTGGCCACAGGTAAGCACCTAACCGCCCCTGCTGCTGCTGCTGCTGCTGCTGCTGAGTGTGGGAGCTCTGCTAGTCCTGCTGCCCTGCTAGTCTGACTGACACCCCAAAAGCCAAGCCTATCTCCAAATCACCCCCATCCCCTCCCTGTACTGCTTCCAGTCAACACCAACCCCCCCCCACCCTTCCCAAAGCCACAGTCTGGAAGTCAGACACAAAACAAGCCCCGGGCTACTGTTTGAGTCACAGTATGATCACATATCACCAAAGAACTTGTCAGTAGTTTATTAGTCCAAAGTGTAACTGGAGATTATGAAACAGAAACAACAGTCATCATGAGGCATTATTTAAAACCTAGTATATACATGACATATACATCTAGTGTCATTAAATACAAACTGGAGACTTCAATACCATCAGCACACACTCAATACAGTGAGCACCAAATGTATATTAATCTGCTGATAATGTATATTATCTGGTTGAGAAAATAGCAAGTGTCCAGTTGTTTTTATTTTTATTTTTATTTTTGAACATGAAAATGTATTCCTGAGCTGCGTACACATTTAAAATCTTCAGGACCAAACGACGTCAGGAAGTCAGATTTAATGATTTAATGTTTGTAATTGTCAAACTACTAAAATATTACCCCAGAATTTTATCTGCTCGTAGAAAACTCTGGAAAATAATAATTTTGTGATTGGTTGTCTGTGTCTGAGTGGACTAGCTGTTTGTCCTCACATTCACAGGTAGTTTCACTCTGGGGACCTAAAAGTGATCACGCTTGTACTGGCATAGTTGTGTTTCTTCCAGACTGTGGCTTCATGACTGTGTAACCTCTGCTACCCTCAGCCTCACTCTGACTAATTGTTGTCATTCAAACTTTGGCAACTGTGGTTTGACTGTGGTTGGCAAGTGGGTGTTGAAGTAGCTAACGGTGGGATGGTGCAGCTTGTTTCCCTGCAGGCTAGCTGGCTAGTCTACATCTTCTTCCTGCTTGGCCTTTGACCCTCCTGCTCCCACTCCCACCTCGCTCCTTGGAATTTCCATGTGACATAAACGTTTGTCCGCAGCAGCGTTGCTCAGGTTCTGTCTTTTCCGTTTCTGTGTCAGAGAGATGTGGGGTGAGAGAGAATGTTTTTGTCTTCACATAATACACCCAACAAGGTAAAATTTGTTATTGGTAAAAGATACCAAAGTTTGTTGAAGGGGAATATGGCTGTCTTTCCTCACGTAACAAAAAAACAAAACAAAACTGCACACTCATTGTGCTATCTGTCAAACTTCCATTTTTACTTTTCTGTTTGTTGACAGATTAAACCACCAGGATATCTATTTATTCTTGTGCTTCAGAGTTGCAGACAGAACTTTGGAGAGAGCCTGGTTATCTTCCCTCTTAGCTCTGTCTCAACGCTAAGCTAACACCAACCACATCCTGATTGTTTCTCAAAATGCAAAGAAAACCAAGTCTTAGTTGTGCTATAAATGTGCTTGTCAGTGTATCCTCCATGTTTTGATAAATTCAGTAGCACTTCTGAACTATTTCAATCTGTACAACAGAAATGTATCATAACTCACTGCTTACTCTTATTTACTAGGAGTACAGTTTTTATCCACCATCCTCCCAACATTCCTGTTCTTTCTATTACTGCTTCTACATTTCATACTCACATTTCAATGTAAAACCTTGTGGTGACTTGAAAAATCAGCAGGAAGGGTCACGTTTAATATATATACATATAATAGTGATGGCATAGTGGACATTATTATAATTGATTTGAGAATCAAAACGATATCTTGGCGAGAAGTTAGGAAGACATGCCTGTTGTGCTGTGGAAATGTTATGATACTGAATTTATCATGCTAAGTACTGGAGCTCAATTAATCCCATTCTTCAGGTGTTTTTGCTCGTGTGTTATCTTAGATGAGACTCATTACTGGTATTTATTTTGGTTTTAGTAGTTTAATCTAAGTTTAACACAAATTTGTGTTTTTCTGCAGGGAGTCTGGTCACACAGTCTTATAAACAGCATGACATTGGAGGGATGGACTGATCGCTGCTGTGTGCCCCCGTGGAGGAGCATTAATAGGCTCAAAAGGACATAAAATCCTGATGTCATGTACAGACTGTGAATGAGCAGAGTGTTTGGTGTACAGACTGTTTCCTCTTCCAATCAGAGCATGACGTCACAGGGAACCCCCTCAGCCTGGATCGCACACAGGAGCTGAGCAAGAGAGCGTGAAGCCGCTGAGTCATCACAGTAGATATCACATGTCCTCTGTCTCTGTAGGATTCGCCATGTATAGAACGCTTGTGTCCTGAAAGTGTGTGTGTGTGGGTGTGTGTGGGTGTACGCGCTTGTGTGTGTGTGTTCTTTCTCGTTGTTTTTATACATATTAAAACATTGTGTTTATAAATAATGAGCCGTTTTGTGGATTTGTCTTTAGGCCTGAACTGATCCTGACAGAGAAGGACTAACTGAGGCAGATAAAGTTTCAAATAATGATTTATTGTTTTAAGTTAACACAGGACCAAGAAGCATCTGTGCACATTTTGATACGAGTACAATGAGGCAGCCTATTTTCCCGGAAACTGCCTCAGCTGTCCATCATCTCTTGTGATAAAGCTGATTAATGCACGATATTCAAATGGTTTTTTTAAGCTCTGTAAGAGAAACATTTGTGTGCTCATTGAATGGCATTGAAATATTTGAAAAACATTTTTTAAAATGCCTGTAAAATAAATTGAAACACTTTTCAAATCATCATTATGAGATACAAGAGGATGCATTTTATTTTATTTATTTAATTAATTAATTAATTTATTTTTATAAAAAACACTTCCACTTGGAGTCGGGATGAGTGTAGGCTTCAGGAAGTGCCCGGCTCTGGGCAGCACAGGGTGTACTCAGCTCAGGCCATCTATTTTTACCTTTCTATTTCAGAACTTTTGTCATTTCTCTCCTCCGGTTGCTGCTGTGTTTACTGTTGTGAAGCAAATATGGAAAATGTCATTCTCATTAATCCCAATACAAAAAAAAAAAAAACAAGACACTATGAGGTGAATTTGGGGAAATCTTTTAGGGTAAACAGATTGTTTAAATGTTGTGTTACATCTCTTTAACACAGTGTGTGTGTTTGTAAGTGTCGCCAGCTCAAACTTTTATTTTTGAAGTCACAATCGGAAGTAGTATTTTGGTAGTCGTGCCGCGGACTTCCGGGGCCGGTCGGTGCAGAAGAACGTCCGGACCAACTGCCAGCTGTCCCCGTCTGGAGCTCTCCTCTGCCGCCCGGTCGTTAGCGGGAGCTCGGGCCTGCCGTCGCCGCCGCCGCCGTCGTCGTGATGGAGCTGGACAAAATGGACGAAAACGACTGGAAGTATCACGGAGAAGGAAACAAGAGTCTGGTGGTCTCACACGTACAGGTGAGCCGGCTAGGCTAACGGGAAGCTAGCCCGAATTCAGGGGTGGAGAGGGGCCGGTGGGTGGGGGGGGGCACAGACCGACCGACCGACTGACTTTTTTCAGGCTGGATCAGCTCCAGGTCGGTGCTGCCGCCGGTGAGAACTGTGCACCGAGCGTGTGGAAATGTTGGCCGGGGACTGAGGTGACATCAGCCGGGGAATTATCCACCGGTGTCGCCGTTAGCATGGGTCTGCTACCTTAGCCTGTTTGCTAACCAGCCGGGAGTTCAAGACCAGTCGATCCAATGAAAGATATCACTATTCGGGGGAAACAACACCTAAAACCCCGATGAGGGAGTCATAAATCACACGTTTATTAGTCTCCAGTTAGAATCACACACTGACTCTGTGGGTTTAAATCATTAAATCCAAGTTCCTGACGGGTTAACGCGAGCTAACTTAGCCGCTAGCAGGTTCCCCCATCCGGGCAGGAGGCTGGGTTAGTGTCCGGGTCCATGTGGGTGAACCTGACCCGGGGGGGGGGTGATAATCCACCCGCCGTGGGAAAGTTTTACCAAAGGACCGGTCTGATCATGTTGTTGTTGAGCAACCTCGGAACATGTAACCGACTCACTGTTGGACGGACCGTTTGTGTTCAGAGCTGATGACTCAGTGTCATCTTCAGACAGAATGTGTTCACAAAGTCAGCCATTTTTCAAACAAGGACGGGAAAAGTTGCTCAATTATTCAGTTGACTGAATGAAATGGAGACTTTTTTTTTCAGACACAGCCAAAGCTGACCAACGTTATTGTCCTGCTCAGACACACTTCGGTACTTATCTCATCACTCACCTGTCTGATTTATGGAAAGGTCAACAGGCAGGGAAACAATCTGTCTGGCTTCTTGTGTAACCACATTTTTTTTCTTTCTCGGGGCAGTTTGCTTTTTATGCTCACAAACCTGCCTGCAGCTCATTCAAACAAACTTTCTGTGAAATCAGAACCTGAAACCTGAAGAACAAGAGCAAAAAACAAAATGCACTACAAACTACAACACAAGAGAAGTCATCAAGTATTGTGTTTTTTTTAATACTTCAGCCATTCATATGAAGATCCAGATTATTTCATGTTGGTGAAACAAAGCAGATGACCAGAGCAAAGTTTTTTTTGAGCATTTTCTTTATCTGAATTACACAAACTTAGTTTATTAAGTGGTTATGCAGTAATTTACTGTCTGCAGTGTTTCACCTCCACATACCATTCTCCTCCTTGTGAATTCACGTTAAATCCATTCTGTCATGGGATATTAAGTTATTTTAGGAAAACCTCTTAAGAGGTTTGAACTGCTAGAATGCAGGGGAAACAACAATCATCTGTATTTAAAGCCATGAAATATCAGGGCGTGACGGCGCTGCAAAAACAGATGTTGAAGACAGATGAAGAGAATTTCTTCCTCTTTGGCAGTGTCTCTGCTCGTGCAATGTGCTGATTACAATACAGCGCCGCCACATCAGTGTATGCCACGATTACAGTTACAACTGAGACAAGTCGGTGAAATGCTCCGAGGTAAAACCCCTTCCTCTGTGCAGGAAGAAAAAGAACCCTGTGGTTTCATGTGGGTACATTCCCCTGCCCACTGCAACTATCTCCTGATGCCACTTCTGTCGTCATATTTTCAGATGTTTACTCAGTTCAGCCGTTGTGCTGACAAAAGAAGTCATTGTCGTCTGCTGTATCTGTATTTTAAATTTACCTGGTGACTCTGCTGGAGACTCCCGGACTGACAATGCTCAGTTGTTCAGTTGTGAGTTTTGTGCCACAATGAGCCTCCGCTGATCTTTTCTCTCTTCTCTTGCAGATTTCCAGAGTTCTCCGTCTGCTCAAGTATCCAGCAGAGGACTCTGAAAACCCACCACAGGTAAATGAAACAGTCCCCGTGTGTGCGCGTGTGCATTCTCACATGCACTGCTACCCCATTTTTTTTTTTTTTTTTTTTTTTAATGAATGTAGATATTGAATCGAACGTTAAACCGACTTCATTCTGCCATTTGCCATTGTCCATTTGTCCTGCGCACCTCACCCAGGAGCCACACCGCAGCCAAAGTAAACAGATTATTTCCAGGAGGTGAAAGCATGTCCAAAAAGGACAATATCAGGCTTATTGATTAGGACACACTCCGTTCAAATTCCAGCTGGTGTCGGCTTTACCAGCTTTAGATTTGGGTTCTTTAGGTCTGGCCGTCATTACCACCATTTCATATTCAGTTTCAAGATATTGAGCAATATGTTGTGTTCTCGTTTACACTTGTAGAATTATGAATATATTTGATGTTTACAGCAGAGACAGGAAGTGTTGGAGTAGAAGGGGGTGTGGCTGCTAGCACGGATCCCACAGCAGGGCGGTTAAAATGAGGATGTTGTGTTTTTGGGGATCCCCAATCTATCCCAATCTAAACATTTTGGTCTGCTGGTTTGTTTTCTGTGGAGCAATGTTGGGGACTCAGTCAGACTTGTTTTAACTGTGCAGAAATTTATGGGCTGCTCATCTGCTGCTATCACACTGAAAGTGACTCTTTTAATACCAGAATAAATATAATAAATATAATTTAGAGCTTTAAGTGAAACTCAGGGTCCATTTCACAGAGCAGCATTAACACCCGACATGACCCGACACCACCGAGGTCTCCTGCTGCAGTCATTCCTTAGAAGTTGCTGTAGCTAAAAGCATCTTACACAAACGTGGATGTGCTCGTAAACACCTCGCTAATACAAAGGCCCTGCAATAAATCATACCTTTACAAAGGGTGGAATCATCATGAGTTAACATGTCACATGGAACAGGTTTTGTCCGAAATATTTGAGTCATCTTGGAGGAAAAACTGACTCATCCCCTCCGCAGGATCCAAATGTGGACAAAATATGTAGTTGTACATCACTGATGTGATGTAAGAGTTGGGTCGGGTGAGCTCAGTGACAGCTCTGTCTGCAGGCAGCGTTTTTCATGTGCTTTACATCGAGGCTGACCGGAAAGTCTGGAGCGATGAGTGGAGAGCATTTTAGCCAATTTAAATCCAGAATCTACATCTTGAGTGGATGTTTTTGATGCTTTTGCTGAATCTTGAGTTTTATGCAGATAGATAAAAGCACAAATAAATTTGCTGTTAGTAGCCTCATTGGTGACCATCGAAGTAAATCATTTTCTGAGACTCTTTAGGTGTGGGCAGGTTTCATTCGCTGTTATTTTAAACCTGAGGTCAGAAGATGCCATCTCTGCCCTTCAGTCAGCTGGAGACCAGCTCTGTGAAACGTGTAGTGTACGCTCACATGTTGGCTTCTGTCACAGTGAAGACAGATGCTGAGATGACTTTTTGACATTCTTTCCGCCTTTGTGAGCTCTGTAAACATTTGATACGAAGTCCCGGCAGGTTGTGACCTGCAGTTAATGTGTGTTTACCTTCCTGTCTGCAGACTGCAGAGCAGGCCTTCAGGCAGATCCAGAACATCGTTGACTTCAGCTCCAATGTGATGAGCAGCCTTCTGGGAGAGAAGTTCATCCACAGCGGGGTAAACTACTGTCTGCTGTTGTTTATTTTTACTTCACAAAACGCTGAGAGTGCTCCACTGCTGGACTGAAACCATCTGCTTTAATATGGAGCACTTCTACAGATAAGAAAACCAAAAACCACAAACACGTGACAAATTCTGTGTTAATATTTCCTTCCATTTTGAACCATTTCATGAAAACAGATGCGGACAAAAATCACAACCTCGTGACTTTTTTTGACACCACTTCAGGCAGACTAATGACTCTTCACTGTGGAATTTGGGATAAAATCAGTGTAATTAAGATAAATTTTACCATCAGTGTTAAAAAGTGTTTAAAGTGTAGTGTGATCTGGTTGGAGCATATAACCTCCTCAGAGCTGGATGGTAAACCAGGCCGCAGCGTTAAAAACAGGGAGTGGTGAAGCCTCGGGGTTTCAGTCTCAGTCAGATGGTTCCTACTTTTAGAATCAACTCTAACCGGGATCTTTTTCTGTGAATAGTCAGAAAATCGCTAGTGTGTCGACTTCAGTTCTTAGAGTTCTTTTAAAAAGTGTTGCTTGTATGAGCTGTGCTGGTCGGTGTCATAATAAAGGTTTGTTTGAAGCCCGATAATAGCGGACTTGTTCCCTACAGGAAGTTGTCAAACTGCCACTCGAGTTTGTCAGACAGCTCTCAATCAAGGTTCAGCATCAAAGACCAGGTGAGTGTTATTGAATGACTTCTGTGGGAAGTTTTGGTGTCAAAATTATAGCTTTCAAACCAAGAATCAGATAGTTTGATGCCACTTTCATTTCTGTATGAAACATGTTGGTTTAGAAAACATATTAAAGATCACGTTGTACGAAAGTACAAAGTACAGTTTTCAAAACAAACGGTAACTTAAAGGCATGTTGTTGGAAAAAAACAACAGGCTGCAGACGTTTGTCTCAGTGACACGTGATTCCTTCAGACGCAGCCAGAACTTGAAGTCAGCATCACTTCTTGTTTATAGACCAGTGGGCTCCGCTGAAAGGCTTCAGGCCCTGCAGTGAAAACAGTGGAGCCTGTGGGAAGGTGACAGGAAGGGCGTGATGTCAACAGTGTTGAGTGCCGTTCTGGATCATTTGTAGACGATCAGTGATAAGGACTGGCTGTAGAGAGAGGTCAACGCTTGGTCCTTTATGCTGATCAGAGAATTGTGCACAAAATAAAGTCGGCGATCAGAACTGGAAGAGATACAGAGCTGAATGTCAGCCGTAAAACAGTCCAAAGAGATTTATTTAATGATGCCAATCCTCACACTTTTCTTTTTCGTCTGACAGCATGGCGCTGTGATAAGGTGATGGACATCTACAGCGGCTGTGCTCTCTGTCTGCCCAACCTGACTTCTCCAGCCCTTCACCAGCCAACACACACTCCTCCACTCTGCATCGAGATCAAGGTGCGCGCGCACACACACACACACACTGTGAGAAACATGTATTATATATATGAACGTTGACTGACATTATATATGAAATAGATTTTAATTTCATTCGTTTGTTTAAAATGTTCTTACTCCTGATAAGCAGCCAGTCGCGTTCAATGTCAGCAGTCTTTGGGCCGCGCTGAGCTAAAGCGAGGAATCACATGATTGTGAGTCTGTGTGTGTCTGTGTGGGTGTTACTCAGCCGCTGTTTTTTCTGTGTAATGCTTTCAGCCTAAATGTGGCTTCCTGCCGTCCTCCAAACATGTCAGCAAGGATATCAAGACCAAAGTGTGTCGCTTCTGCATGCACCAACACTACAAGGTGAGACGGCACTGATCTGTCCCAACAAATCCATCCATCATGTCAAATTTCAGTTTTCCCATTTTGTGCTTATGGGAAATTAAGTTTTCAGATTTAGTTTACAGAAAGAAAATGTCTTCGATCAAAGTTTGAGTAAACATGAGGATTGGGCTCAGAGCCAGAAAAGTCAAGGTGGAAGAAAAATCCGAAACAAGCTGAGAACCTGGAATGTTCTTCATTACTTCTGTCTCTTTAGGTGGCCAATGGGAAGTGGAAGAGACGCAGCCTGTACTGTCCTCTGGACCTGTTCTCAGGGTGAGCTCCCTGCAGCCGGTGGTGCAGATTCAGCTGCTGATAATAGAAGCTGCTTTTACTCAGCATATTTCTCTTCCGTTGTTCAGGAGCAGACAGAGAATGCACTTTGCCATCAGACACCTGATAGAGGAACCTCAGAACAACTTCAAAATCTTCAAGGTGAGACAGTTCTCCTCACATTCCCACACGCACGCTGAGTTTAATAATTGCTTGAAAAAAAAAAAGAATAAATAAAAGAGTAAAGTTATTGACCGACAGGAGGAAAAGAAGTCACAGTGAGAGCTGTGTGTGTTTTTAGGGCGGACAGTGTATCTACAGCAGTAAAGAGGGCAGTGACGACTCGTTGGACCTGAACTCTCTGCTGCATCACCTCAGACCGTACTTCATGTACGGAAACAACAGAATCAACAGTCACATGATGGGCAAAGCTCCCCTGAACGACTTCATCCAGGTAAATCCACACAGCACAGTGGAAATGTTTAACGCTTTCTAATCAAGAATGGGCACACAGTACCAGGCCGCCGTTTGGACACACAAAGTGTTCCTGTGATGATGTAACAGTCATCTGTGGTTGGACCTCCTCTCTCTCCGTAGTTCCTGGTGAACGCCCTGCTGAGTGGTGGAGGAGGAGATGGCGGGCTGGTGATGGACAGACGAGGAGAGGGGCGGAGCTTCTGTGAAGCCAGTCCTATCAACAAGGAGAGGATCCGTCACGGTCAGGACCTGCCGGTTCACTTTCTCCATTTTGTCGTCATTTCATTTCGTTTAGGAAAGATCTGGAAACTCATAGAGACGGATCAGCTTCAGCTGACCGCCGTCCTTAGAACCAGAAACATGTTTACAGTATAGACAAACAATAATCCATCAGTACTGTCGTTAATGACAGAATCCAAAGGGTCAATGATTCCATGATGAAGTGATGCCATTTTAAGTCCAAATGGTCAGAATGTTCTGTTAAACACATCTGTCCCCAGATGTGTTGTAGCTCAGGAAAGGAAGGTTCTGACTGCATTCACCACAAATGGTCAGTGGAGGCAGTGAGTCTGGCTTCTCTGGTGTCTGAACACAGTCTAAATGATCTACCTGCTGCATGCTTCCTCTCTGACGAAGACTCTTTGTGTGCAGCAGCTTCGAAGAAAAACGTCTCTTTTCATCAAACATTTAGCTCGTGACCTCAGAACCTCGTCATGTAAACGTGTGTGTGTGTGCGTGTGCAGGCTCTCAGGGTTTACCCAGCGACAGCGTTTTGTTCAGGATTCTCCAGACTCAGATGTTGGACACTCTGGACATCGAAGGACTTCATCCTTTGTACCGCAGAGTGGAGCAACACCTGCAGGACTTCCCTAAGGAGAGGTAGTGCTCATTTCACACACATCAGGGACTCAAACTCACATCTCGGTGATCATCTGAAGTCTGACATCACTTCCTGTCTGTGTCTGCGTCAGAAGCCGCCTTCAGATAGACGGGCCGTACAACGAGGCCTTTCTGGAGAAGCTGCAGAAATGTCCGACCGAAGACGACGGCTCCGTGGAATACGCTGTTGCCAAGGTTAGGCTGGTTTTTACATTTTCTTTCAGTTTTCCCAGTTGCGCTGAGTCACACAGACGGAAACTGGGTCTGGTCCAAGTTTCCTGCTGAAACATTTCTCCCAGTGTCAGTGCTGCTTCAGTCATCACAACAATCACTGGCTGGTTGTTGTTGAAAAGTTTCCTCACAGAAAACGGCCATAATGCTGAAATCAGACTCAAACATGTTACATCTTTTATAAACGTAAACATTTTAATGTTATTGTAGCAAAAAGAATGAGGAGCTGACCAGTACAGAAACAAACACACCTAAAGAGGCACTACGAGCTCAGAGTGTCCCACGAGCAGTCTCAACAAACCGACTCCTGAAAACAACAAAGGATCGCTAAATTTGGGCAGTTAATTAACATTAATTAACATTTTCCTTTGCTGTTAACCCAGTTACTGAGCGGAAGGAAAAAAATCTGTGCCATTGAAACAGGAACAAAGAGGCCGTGTCCATAACAACTTTCTGAGAGAAGTACAAGTATGTGGCCTGAAGAGAAGGTCAGCAAGCAGCCCGCTTTGGGCTTTGGACCAGCGACGAGGAGTCCTGAATATTCTAGTAGTCCGATGTCACAGCTTTTGTCGGAGCCGTCTTTTTATTTCTGGCTGCAGAGGCTCATGGGAAGTGTAGTATTGGGAGATGAAACCGGTGGCCAAACAAAAACACGCCTAACTGCTCCATGTTTTGACTTCAGGTTCATCAGTACCGCGTCGCCATGACAGCCAAGGACTGCTCCGTCATGGTGGCCCTGCTGCCCAGCACCGAGGAAGAGGAAGATGATGAAGGGTAAGAGTTCAGATTTGACCAGACAAAAGAGCGAGACTTTCAGTCAGCTGAGTGAAAATCTGCTCCTCCTTCCTCCAGTATCTCCAGTCCGAGGCGGCTCAGAGACTTCCTCTCCTCCAGACCTCCTGCTTTCTCCTACTCGGTCTCCATCTTGGATCTGGACCCAAAGCCGTTCGACAGCATCCCCCGCCAGCTGCGCCTGGACCAGAAAATAGTTTCCTGCTACTTGAGGACTGGTGGTGCCTTGCCAAAGGGCTCTCTGCCAGCGCTCCAGGGCATCTTCTCCGCCGCAGAGAGGGAGGACTGCACGCTGCTCTTCCATCCGGTGTGAAAGGCCATGCAGGGACGGGTGACCCCGAAGGACGGGCTCTGACTGACTGACGCCACGCTGATGCCTCAAAGAGGGGAGAGGCCGCCGCGTCGACCCCGGAGTCTAGAATCACCTCAGACCGGAGCTGTTCTCGTTCACTGCAGCACTTTCTCCTCCTCCCTCAGCTCATGTTGTCAGGTATGACTCCCTCAGCAAGGATTCAATCTCCAGGAAGTCACCGCTAAACCACCAGACTCTAAAACGACTAGATCACCATCATGATTCCTCCTCCTGACCCAGGCTGAATCCTGACGTGGCCCATCTGTCACAATCCATATTTATTAGATAACTTCAGTTGAAGGGAGTGTTGTTCTTTTCTTTGGTGACAAAGTGGGATTAAAGGATCAGCTCAGGTTGCATCAGGTTTTTCCTGCTGAATGAATTCCACCTGCTCGTTCGAAAGCACTTCTGAAACACATCCATCGTCCTGAGGGGAAATTCTTTATTTAAACAAAACTTATTTTCTAGCTGTCTGTTTGTGCCTCTGTAACTTCCTGCTTGTAAAATTTGAGTTTCCATCACAGAACCGTCACACAATCATTCATGCTCACACTCACAACAACAACAGGCAATTTGGAGCCTCCAAAAGATAAAAACATCCTTCTGATGAAACACAGAAGACGGATTCTGTCCTAAATCTGATCCCGTCATGGACTTCATGAGCAGGAAAAACCGACTCGTAAATGTTTCCTTTAACCTCCTGATGAGGACCGGTGCGGTAGTCATGGCAACTGACTCTTCTTATCTCCATAGTAACGCTTCTGACAGAAAAGAACACGGAGGTGGTGTACGCACGATGTCATTTCCTGAATGTATTTGGCGGGGGGGGGGGGCAGCATGTCTATACGTGTTGTCTGCTTAAACATCGCCATGGTAACAGAAGCACTGGTTATCAAGCCAACATGGTGGCTCCAATCACCCGTCTCAGCGGGTGATGTTTCCTGCACCCATAATTCAATGTTTCCATTCAATGTTTGAAGTCAGCGTTATTTAAGTGAAGAGATGAGACGGAACGTTAACAGGTGAATGTTTTCATGACTGAATATTGTCGGTCAACTTTATTTTCATGAAAATCGGATCGTTGGATTTTGGACCGAAAACAAAACTGATGAGAACAGTTTGGGCTCGGAGTAAGAGGAATTTTTTCAGTATTTGTTTTACTAAACGATTAATCAATTGATTGAATAATTGCTAGATGAGATGGTGATTATAATAATGGATAAAAAACTAAATGCAGCCCAAAGTGATGGATTGGAAACTTGATCCTGTGCTGAAGGTGGATGGAGGAACCTGCCCTGATACACCGCAGTAGCACTTCCTGTTCCTCCCTCGGTCTCAGAGGAACCTGCGTCAATGAACACTTTCTGATGAGAATTTTTTTATTTGCCACCACAAACTGAACTTGATTCAGCTCGACCAGATGGAGGACAGAAAACGGTCCGGTCCAGCTGATTCAGGTTCATGTTTGTTCCCTCCAGCAGGATCAGAAACAAACATCTCCAAACACTCCAACAGTTTCAGTTGGACATCGTGAGCTGCTGCGTTAGTTTAACTTTATACATACTTGAGTGAACTGACCCTTTAAGCTCAGTTTGTTTTCTCCAACTAAACATTTGTGAAGAAATAATTTAACTCTGATTGTTGTCAGAACCAGATTCTGTCTTTTTGTTGGAGAATGAAACAGACAGATTTCTGTAGTTGTGTGTCTTTGACTAACGTGCTGATGCGCAGCTTTGTGTAATAATATTCTCCACCTGGACCGCAGAATATTTGCTCCAGTCGGCTCAAATCAAATGCACAAATGTTGTGCAGTCAGAGGTCAGAGGTCACCTCCGATCTCTGACTTCACAGTCGGACAATAGAAACATTGATGAGCGATAGAATCACACCACCAGACTACAAACTGGAGTCTGTTCCTTCATCCTCCTCTGACTTCAGGGCGACTCGAGCACAGTTCATTTTCATTGGACTGGAGGTCCAGTCTGTTTTGGACCACAGCAAGGGCTTCTGGGTAACAGAGCGGCCCTGTTTGGACAGACACAGTTTCATGCTGCTGCTGCACTGCTGGTTTTTGTGCCATAAGAGGCTTATTGTGTGTTTGTTGTGTTTGTCCGTGTGCCTAAATGTTCTGGTAGGACTGGATGACAAGGTGGTGTGCGTGCGCGTGTGTGTGTGTGTATGTGTGTGCGCGTAAACTCACTTTGTTACAGGCCGCCTCCACAGCAGCTCGTACTAAAGCTGAGCTGCTGCGGACTCTGCCGTGAAAGCTCAGCACCTCCGACACAAACTGAAGCTCCGGAGCACGTTTGGTTTCTGAGGACGGTGATGTCACCAGCGTCCGGACGAGGACCCGGCTGTTGGTGGACGCGAGTCTGTGTGACCTCACCGGCCTCTGAGCCCAGCAGCGTTCAGGAGGCTTCAGACAAACTGGCAAAACTTGACTTCAGTTCTGCTTCCTGTTGGCTCTCCAGCCTACATCGGCCAATCAAACGCCTGGAAGCAAATCACACTACAGAACGTCCTTCATACTCAGCTGGTCTGTTAAACCTGAACACTAAAAACATTCAAATCAAGTGATTTTAGCTCAGCCTTTGGACTCAGTTTGACCTTAACCAATCACATCGCTCCATTTCTGAGGGAGGTGGAGCTTCTTGTCCAACTGAGTGTTTATAGGCTGGAGAGGGAACGCCAGCGAACTGAACCAATAACAGGTCATTCTAACTGTTCAACTGAAGACGCGTCAGGCCGGAGGAGGCCGGGAACTCTGCTCAGCTTCGTCTCCGTGACGACGGCGGTTTGGACGAATTCAAACATCAGCAGGTCAAAGTTTCGACGACTTCGAGTCTCATCGCAGCTAAAATGAGAAACGAGGCTGCGTCCAAGTCGTATGAAAAATGGACAGGGCGTTTTTATTAAAAAAAAAAAAAAAAAAAAGTCAATCTCTTCGAATGCAGCTTTCCTCCAACAACTTTGTGGGTTTTTGATCTGACAGTGAAAGTCGAACACGTCAGGAGAAGTTTGTTTCAGAGCGGTTTGTCCAGACCACAGTTGTCACGGAGACGATCTGGCGGCCTCCACCTGCTGCCTGAGCGGCCTGCAGAAACATCACCGCACTGTGACCCCTACACACTCCTCTGTGCGTGTGCGTGCGTGTGTGTGTGTGAGAGAGAGAGAGAGAGAGAGAATAGCTGAGAGAAGAGAACTATTTGAGAATACAAAGGCGACACTGCTGTCTGGCATTTTGTATTTAAATTATTTATTTTTGTAGATTTTGACCGCCGAGCTCTGCTGTTACAGTCGTGCTCTTTCTATTGAATAAAGATTTCTAAGAGACTAAACCTTCGGGCCGTGTTTTCGCTTTAACTACACTCTTTTGGGACAAAATGAACCGTTTCTGGGTGAGTTATGTGTCCTGCGACAGACTGACCGCTCCGATCACAGACTCCAGGGCGGCTTCAGGTCCCAGAATCCTCAGCAGGCTCTGGAAGGCCTCGGTGGTGTCGCTCTGAGCCAGAGAGGGAAACAGCTGCAGCGCTGCGGACGCACAAAGATCATCATTATTATTAACCAACCTAAAAGAGTTCCACGACATTCCAATAATGAATGATGTCATCTGTCATTTATTAGAGGGAATGATTTCATGAATCCGTCCACAGAACGATTATAGAAAACTTTCAAACGTTTCCTCTTGTTTTTTAACATATGAGGGTCTGATTTTAGTCTGTGGGGTCAAACAGCTGTCAAATTTAAAGAAACAATTTACAGCAACTTAAAATACAGTAAATGAGAAATCTGACTGTTGGGGAAATAAAACTAACATGCAGAATTTCTCTCTTTCAGCTTTAGAAACGTTCACTTTCGTTCTGACTCTGTAAAGTTGCAGTGGCGATTAAACAGTAAAAGGAAATTCTTTTTCACTGATTAAAAAATGTCACATTTACTCCAAGAAATTAATTTTTATGAAGAGACTCAACATAAAGTGATGAAGTTCATATTCAGTGATCTAATAAAACTGAATCAGTTTGTAAATGAAAGCCAACAGTGAAGCTCTCACCTTGTTCTGGGATCTTTGGCAGCAGGTTGATGTTCGGAGTCACTTTCCCGTCTGTGGAAACGTCAACTGACCAGTAAACAAACAGGACGCAGCTACACACACACAGACACACACAGTCCAGTCAGTTTAACTTCCACAGCACGTTATCGAAAATCTGTCTCAGGTGTGTTTCCTGTGAATACGGTTCACTGGCTCCAGTCCAGAACAGCTGGGAGTTTACCTGGGAAGCTCAGGGTGACCTAGGGTCATGACCTCTGACCTGCAGCCTCCAGGAAGAGAAACGATGGCTGGATATTTCTCCTGCAGAGACAAAGAGAGTTTGAACGTTTCACAGAGAAAAGTCACGGTAGTTGTGTTGTAGTTGTGATGGTCAGCCTGCAGGAGGCGACGCAGCCTCTCTGAAAGAAGGAAGGAGCTCCTGCTGCTGTTTCATCAGCTTCACTGCAAAAAGTCAAAACTAACTGAAGGAAGCCATTCACACAAGACTCCAGAGTGTCACAATTTTACCGCACAAACACACACACACTCTCCCTCTCTCTCACACACAAACACACACTCCCTCTCTCTCACACACAAACACACACTTCCTCTCTCTCCCTCTCACACACACAAACACACACTCTCTCTCTCTCCCTCTCGCACACACAAACACACACTCTCTCTTTCTCCCTCTCACACACACACACACTCTCCCTCTCTCTCTCACACACACACAAACACACAAACACTCTCTCTCTCACACACACACACACACACAAACACACTCTCCCTCTCTCACACACACACACGCTCTCTCTCTCTCTCTCTCACACGCCCCAGGCTTGTTGGGGGCGTGGCCTACAGGTGAGTCTGCATTGTGAGACAGAAGATGACAGTTTAATCAGAAACACACTCCTCCTCTGTCCAAACTTGTTGATCCAACGTTTGTCACGCTTCATGTGTGACAACTTTCTCTGCTTCGATATCAAACTGTCCGTTCTTTGTTCTCAGACAGGAATGATCATGTTGTAAGAGGCATTCGTTTTTAACTTTGTAATTATTTACTTTTCTATCGTTCCGCTTCGACAGAAGAAAGTTCACGTATAAACTCTCCTCATCATTTATTAACGTTATTCAATGTCTGCCTTTATAAGTAATTGTGAAACGATGTTTGTGTGCACAGATAGTATAAAATAACACAATAAATCTCACTGATATTGAACTGCGAGGTTTTCAGTCTTTGTCTCTAAACAACAGCACTGTGTGGATTTCGCTCTGTAATTATTTTGTTTGGTCATGCGTGACCTCTGACCTCTGAACTCTTCAGCTCCTTCAGAACTGAAGTCACCTTTTGTTTATTTTTTTGTCACTTCTGTTGCTCTGCTGTTGTCTGTCTTCGATGTCCTGCAGCTTGTTGGCAGCGTCCTCCACAGACAGGAAGACACATGTCAAACCTGTCTTTCTCTCTCTCTCTCTCTCTCTCTCTCACTCTGTGTGTTCTAATACTCTCTCTCTTGTTTTGTCTCAGCTGCAGAACAAATCTTGGCTTTCCTTCTCAGCTCTATTAGCCTCCTCTGCTCCACACAACCACTCCTCGCTCAGAGACAGGCAGAGACAATCTTTTCCTCTCTCTCTCTCTCTCTCTCTCTCTAGCGCATGCACGCACACACACACACACACACACACACACACCTCTCCTGAAGCTCCTGCAGAACCAGAGGAGGAGAAAAGAGGGTGGAAGAATTTGGCCTCGAGTCCTGCAGCCGCCTTCAAACTGCTGGTAACGTAGAGCTAATGTCTGTTTGTCTGTCCTCGGCTCCTCCCCACGTCACTCTGTCTCTCTGTCTCTGTCTTTTGTGATTTGTAAACAGCTGTTTCAGTTGTTGGAGATGATCTTCTCCTCCACATGTCCAAAAGAGAGAAAGAAAGTCTCTGAGTCATTAATTTCAGGACTCGTCGGCTTAAGCTCCAGCTCAGACCTGAATCTGACTGGATTTAAAAAACTAAACAAAAAGACACTCTAACTTTAAGGTTTGAGGATAAATGCAAACGTCTGTGCACTTCCTGGTCTTGATTCGGCCCCTCAGCTCCCCGAGGATGTTTCATCAACTGTGAGCTGACTGGAGAACCTGGAACTAAGTCAAACCAGCTTTTTCTTATTTTTAATAATGTAGTTTTTATCTGAGCCGTCGATGGTCTGATTTAGAAAAGGAGCTGATTTCTTTTACAATAGTTTGTGTGAAGACCTGAGAACTAAAACCTGGTGGTTTGTTTGTTCTGTTTGGTTTTCGGTTGAGGAGCTGACTCCTTCTTTCCCTCAGACATGGGGAGGAGGTCGGCGCTCTAACGGGCAGGAAGTGATGATGGAGGCTGTGGGCTGTGATTGGCTGAGCATTTATTTAATAGCCTGATCAGAGCTGAGTTTATTTATGACGGGATCCAATCAGACCACATGAACACAACCTCCAACAAACACCAGATCACTGCTGACGTGGTGTCACTTTACAGCAGGAATCACTACAACAAGAGCAACCACAACACAACACCTCGTGACAACGAACACTTCAGAGGAAGCTGGAGTCAAAGGAGGGAAACTGAAAGGTGGAGCAGAGGATTCACCACAGTGATGAAAGCAGCTCACAACAACCTGAATGACTACAAAGGACATAAAAGCTCAGTAACCTGTTCGCAGATTTCTGAGGGACTGAACAGACGACACATGGTTTTTTTACAGCTGCCAGAATATCTGAGGATAAAGTGGACGTGGTCTTCTGTAACCACCAGCAGCTTCCACAACCTTGAAGCTCAGCTTTGATGAACAACAGAGTTTATAGCGAATAAATCGTTTCTCCTGTGGAACGAGTTTAAGGGACGTCTGAAGAAAAGAGCCAAAAGCTGACATGAATGTTCTTCAGCCTGAAGAAACGCTGTTCAGTCATGTACTCTGACAAAAATGTACTGCGCCTGTAAAAGCTGAAGATGTTTATCAGAAATATTCTTCAGCAGAACAATTCAGACAATTCAGATTATTAAATCAGTAAGAACAAATTAAAAATACAAACAATTAGTAATTTATGTAATTAAAGACAAACTGTCAAGTTTCCATGGTGAGGATTTGCAGCTTTTCCCTTTTAAGTCACAATTTCACAAGAAAAAAGTAATTTATTGGTTAAAAGTGAAAGTTTGAAGCTTCTGTTACTGAAAAATGTAATCTGTTCCCAACAAAGTCAGAGTTTCTACAATGAGCCAAAAAATCTGCTCAAACTGGTAATAAAAATAAAAAGTTCAGTAACTAAAGTAAAAGAGCAGCAGAGCCTCGTCTGGACTCCAGAAAACTAAACTCCAGGTTATTTTTATCCTCTGCTGCTCCTGCTGGACGGCTCTCCGTCTGAGCCTGCTCATCCAGAAACTGCTGAATATTTTCCATTTCTCTTCCCTCCCTCCTGTTTTCTTTCCCGTCCCAGCACTCATGGATCTCTCTCTCTCTCTTTTTGTCTCCTGATCAGCCCTGAAATCTGATTTCTGATTGGTTGGAGCTGAGCCGACGAGGGAGGGTCTCAGATCTGACTGAGGTCGGACCTCCAGTCCGTCGAGCTGCAGACTCAAGGAAAAAAAAAAGTGACTGATAAAAACAAAGTGTGGGTGGAAGATCCAGTTACTGTGACGTGTAATCTGTGCGCTCTGCTGTGGACAATCAGCAGCTGTAGTTATTCTTCTTCAGCCCTTTAAAACCACAGACTGAGTGGACTTTATCATACCTGAATAAAACACAGGTCACTGAAAATAACCACAAACAGACTCACGAGGATTCGAAAATATGTTTTGAAGTGTGTAAAGCTGAATGGGGGAATGACTGAGTTATCTCTGCTGCTGTGGTTGGTCTAAGGCCTTAAAAGTAGGTTCTCTCTGACCACGTTGGCCACTCAGAGTCGTGTCCAAAAACGTTGAACACTTCAGATGTCAGTCTCATCAGAGAGGCATCGGATCGGACAATGAACCGACTTCAGAGACCGGAGTCCTGTTAGCGTCCTGCAGCAGGTGGTCAACATCAGGGAGTCAGTGTGGGACTCCCAGCAGGAAGGTTGTGTCGGTGCTGAGGATGATCACAGCAAACATCCACTTGATTCATGTTTCCTCAGGTTGAAGTTGATGAAGATTTTTTGAAGTCTCCACTTCACTCATTGAACCCAACACCTTTTTGGCAGCACTGATCCAAACATCGATCCCAAATGTAACTCCAGTCCAGGAGGTGGAAGTAAAGAACAACAGTCCTCTGTTGGCACCCTGTTGTGCTTTGAGCTGTTCCAGTTCAGTCACCGCAGTAAGAGTTCAGTTAGGAATCTACAGGTTGTTATTTTCACTCAGTGTGAGCCCGGTCATTACGGGCATCTGGACACGGGCCTCCAGGATTAGGACTGAGTGAAAATGGAAAACTGAGGTTCGGTCATTCTAAAGTTTTGTAATATTAATTATAATTAACCAGAAAATTGAAGAGAAAAATAGAAGAAGCTGAGTGAGATGAACCATCAACCATCCAAAGCTCACTCTCCTTTTAGCTCTGATTTGGTCTCCACCATATCAGCCTCCGTTAGATGAAGGAAGTTTCACTGTTAAAAAGCTGCAGCTGGCTGTAAAAACTCACGATCTGGATTCAGATCTACGACAGACTGACAACCGGCAGCTCAGACTTTCAGACCAGGAAAAACTAAATGTCTGTAACGGGGCCGCTCCCAAAAAAAACAAACAAACAAACAAACAAACAAACAAACAAAAACCTGATTCAATGCTCCCAACAACTCCCATCATGCACTGGGGCACAGCTACTGCACATTTATTACTGTTATTGAGTCTGATACAGAAAACTGGCTGAATCTTCTCCATTCAGAGGGCGAATCAGACAGAAGACAAACTATCAGGTGTGTGTCAGATCTGTCCTTTAATAATGACAGGACTGCTGTGCACAGACCAGTCATTACACACACTCACACAGAGGGAACTGGCCATTAAGACCCCGGCAGAAGGCTATATGAGGACAGGCAGCAGCTCTGAAAGCTCTTTTTGTTGGAGAAGCTGCTGCAGGTAACACCTTCTGTATTCCTTCTGTCCTTATGTGTTGGTTGCTACAGTAAATCTAAATTGAGCGCAGAGAGATGAAACAAAGCTCTGCGGCCGGACTCTGGATTCTACAGCCATCCTGAATTTTTTGTTTCCACTCATTTTGAATCCCATTTGAGCTCTGATGCGTCATATTAACCAGCTGGACCTTTACAGAGGAACCAGGGAGGTCCAGGTTTGGGAATCGAACCTGCTGTTGTGTGTTTAGGTTACATATAACAATTGCAAATCTTCAAATGTCGAATGACATAAAATGTTTTATATTTTATTGGAAACAGCAGAGCGCTGGTATCAACAGTTTAAAGGGTGACGGTTTGAGACTGAGCCGCAGGGAAACTCTAGACCTGAATCTGGTCTGTGCTGCTCTGCAGGGATGAGGTGGTGGCTGCTGGTGGGCAGTCTGTGGCTGCTGGTGGTCCTGACCGTCCCCAACACCCAGGCCAGGAACAGACCACACAACCAGGATGGTGAAGCCCGTCAGAGGATGAGGAAAAGGGACGGACAGGGTAAGAAAATAAAACTGTTCTGTGCCTTTTGTTCGCCACTGTCGACTCTTCTTAGGTCACCTTAGAAAACCGAAGCTTTATTCGCTCTAAAGTGGAGAATCTTTTCAGAGGTGCCTGGTTTACATGTGGTGCTTCAATCCCAAACTCATCGTCGGGTCGCCAGGCCTGAATCCTCCTCTAACGTTAATCTAGTGATGTTAATTAACTTCACGGTTTTATTCTCACAGCGGGGTGACTCTGACCCCCTGACCCCTCTTATGACTTCGGTAAAACCGAGAGAGCTGACACAGACCAGCTCTCCTGTCCCTAAAACCACGTGGACGTGGAACAGATACAGATGAATATGTGACCATGTGATGCAGGTCTGGGCCGGGCCAGAGCAGGGCGCACCAGACCGCTGAAGATCAGACTGGTTCCTGGTTCCAATGTCCCGGCTGAGCACCACAAAAACCAAAACTCTGTGTACCTGGACTCCTACAAGACGCCTCAAGAGCAGCACTCCAGCTACAACGTTATCCCAGGTCAGTAAAACCAGAAACCCTCTTTAATCCAGCTCAGTGACACCAGTGACAAATCCTTGACACAGTCAGTTGTCAAACGTTTAGTCCAGGTTGGGGAATTATGCTCATTCATCAATTATGAATTAGATCTTATTTATCTGCTATTCTCCCTAAATCAAAATTACTGAAGAATAATCTGTTAAATTAGGACGCATCTAATACAGTTTCTGTTGTTGTGTATCCAACCAAGCGTCAATTTTAAGACCGTACACTGAAACCAACAAACGTAGCTGATAATAATGAATAAATGATGCTTCACTCGGTGTACGTATGAATAATGCAAAAAAACAAAGACCAATAAGTAAATGAAAGGTGAATGTTTTTCTTCAGAACTTTCAAAAGGAACATTAAAGTGAAATCAAAGCAGAGTAAAATAAAACCTGAGCATTTTAATCAGATGGCGCGCCGCCAGCAAGCAGTTAATTTCAGCAAACAGTTTCGTCCTGTTCTCATAATAAAAGTGCTTGTTATTACAGTTCAGTAATTTAATGACAAATCATCACATTCCAGCACGAACAGAAGGAAAAACCATCTGTGGGAAAAGAGCTCGTCAGAAAACGAGTCTTGAAAAACCTCACACAGAGACCAGGACAGGGACTCGAACAGGAACCTCAAAGCCACGTGGAGACCGTTCAGTTTAAACATCGAAGCAAACATCATAATTAGTGGTGGCAGTTTGATGATGGGAAACGTAGAGGACATTTTTTTTCCTCCACTATTTGTTTCTGTTTTCTCTGCCGTTTGAAATATGAGACAAATCTGCTTTGTGTTCGGAGCAGTCCAGTTTATAGACACAGAACAATTTCAGATGTCGGACCGAGATGCTGTCACCAAAGAAGGAATAAATATTTTATCTGCTCTGTGGTTTGCGTGAAGTGAAAAATGCCTCTCCGGTCTCCATGGAAACAAATCACCATGAGGCATGCTACAAGAGCCGGACCCAGTTCAGGCTCCGTCCTTCATAACAACAGTAGCAAAAGTAGACGAGAAAAAACAAAACGATGGTAACTGAGTCTGGGACGGTTCACTGAAGTGTCATCACAGGAAGTTAAGGACTTCTACCAAGTCCCGACAAAATCTTTCTTTTTGTCTCGTTAAAAGGTCCATTTGAATCCAAGTGGTGCACAAAATCTTATGAGAATTCCCAAAACACTCAGAGAGGAAAATGTTGATCAGTCCCCATTTCCATTTCTGAAGGAGGTTATGAGCAGACTTATAAAAATGACAGAACTTAAAGAACTGACAGTAACTCTTCTGTCTGTCGAGGCATTAGTCATCCCAACTACATGAAATATCACTTTTCAAATCTGAAAACAGTTTTTCTTCAAATTTAAAATAAGAATGAATAAATCAATAAATGCATCCGAGAGTCGAATTTTAACAGATTCCAGACTGAACTTGCTTTGTCCAGATATTTAGTTTTAAAGTTTAATTTATAAATGAGAGAAATTCGTTCATCCCAGAGGCTGAAAAGTCTAACTGGTGTTTTGACTTGATAAATTGTAAATTTTTGCTCAAACCTATTTGTAAGTGAAACAGTTCCACAGCTGTTAAAAACATGAAAATATACGTTGAATATCTTCAGATGACGGAGCCACAAAGGGACTATTATTTCAACAAAACCCAGCAATTTACCAGACAATGAAAAGCAAGACGATATTTTAAAGAGAAAAGAAAAGCTCTAAAGTGTGTGCTCCAGTGGAGATGACAATAGAGGGACAGTATTTAGGAGAAACAACCTGAGCCCTTTAAGTACCTGTGTTCCTATAGACCTGATGGAGAGCGTACCATTAGAAAGGATAGATGACAGGCGTAAAACAGACACCGAAGAGCCAGCTTCCTTCTGTATCATAGTGGTTTACGGTCTTTGTATCTGACTCACTGCTGCTCGCAGCCTCGTCGTGTCCCAGGTCTGGTGTTGAAAGGTGAAGTTAATGCAGAGGGAGGAGAGGAAACCCAACAAAACACCACCTTGACTGCTTTGGACAGTAAAGTACAAGCTTTAGATTTGACTAGACGTACACAACAATTACCGCAGCAGAGCCTGCTGCTGATGAGGCGGGCGGGCGGTTAACAGCTGATGTGTTATTCTAAACGCTCCAGTTTGCTCAGTAAGTCAGTGAAGATGTTGTGCTCATCCGCAGCTGGAGTAACACACTCAGCACAACAAATCCTCGTAGGTGGCGACAGAAACAGGGACGACGTCTTCAGTCATTTGTTTGCCCCTGGTCCTGTCAGACAGCACAAACCTGACATTCATCGTTTCGGCTGGTCCATAAAGGCCAACCCTGATTCACAGCTTTCATTGGCTGTTTATATGAGCCCTGAAAAAGAGGCAGCCAAGGGCCATCACTGCAGCTGAACACAGACAGCTAATCAGGGAGTTCTGTTGCTTCTCTTGCAAAAAAAAAAAGGCTGTCAGAAATTATTCACTTAGTTTTGTTGGTTGCCAACAGTTTGTGGGTAATTGTGGTAATTATGTCTAGTAATTAGGGAAAGATCCTCGTTAGTCAGCTGAACGTGCAGCCTTCTACAGCAGTCAGAGTAATGTGCTGCTGTTTATTTAACTCATCTGGCTGGGCTTCAGCTTCACCATCTATTGTCTTCAAACTGGATGCCAAACGAGACCAGCTGACTGAGCTGCTGAACAAGTCTTATGTCTGTGTTGTTTCAGGTAAGCAGGGCCAGTGTGAGTACCAGGGCCTGACCATGTTCGACCAGGCCGTCTGGTCCCCAAAGCCCTGTGTGACTTGTCTGTGCACCGGAGGGCGGGTGGTTTGTGACGAGATCACCTGTCCCACGATGCGGTGCCACTTCCCCTTCACCCCCGTCGGGGAGTGCTGCCCGGTCTGCATGGAGCCAGGTAGAAACACAACATGTGGCAGCGCCATGGTGCGACATCCAACAGAGATGGAAAATCAGAATCAGTGTTTCCATGTTTCATTCATTCCACACTTAGAGCAAAAGTCATCGCTTATAAATATATAATATATAAATAAATATATAATCACTTATATATTTAAAGCACAAAAATTGGTGAGTTTGGTTAAACTTCTGTTTATCACCAGAAGAGATGATCAGTTCTTTTTGTGATTCCATCTCTGAGACCTCAGGATGATGTTTTCTGTTTTCATCATGGCTTTAAAAAAATGTGGTTAGCACATTTTGGGTCAGTCAACACACATGTTGTGAATGTTTTGTGTTTTAGTATGTTGGGAGGTACCACATGTTGTTTCCAACATGTCCAGGGTCTGTTTCACTTTACAGTCAGTTCAACCTACTCAAAGTGGACTCTTGATATATAACTGGAGAGAAGCACAAAGACGTAAAGACGAGTTTCAGAATGCCCCCGTGTAGACCTCGGTTCCACAGCCAGAGTCTGGCCCATCTTTATAGATTCCAGCTGTCATAATATTGCCTGAGTGTGTGCCAGAATTGATCCAGATGTGTAAGCGCCATCTAATAATCAGCGTGTATACAGTCCAGACATGGAAGCAGGCGGTATATAGGACCGCAGTGCACACAGGTCGAACTCATCTTCCTGTCTGACAGACAGAAAAAACACATAAGTCTAAACTATCTTTACACTTTATTACTAATGCAACAATCCATGTACAGATCAACACTCCAGTGTGGCATTTAGATTTATACCTGCCTGATGAGCTTACATCTTCGACTGTAAGTGAAAAACCTGTCAGTAAAAAAAAAACACAAAAAAAAAAACAAACAAACATTGAAACTGGCAGAAAGTCGCTCGCTGCTCCGTCACTGTGTGCATGTGTAGAGGTGTTTATGACTGTAATATGTGCGTCCTTATCTGTGTGTAGTCACTGTTTATAAACTATGCTGCTGCTGTGACATAGTTTACATTCAATTTAACAAACGTCACTTGGTCATGAAAAAGTACCTGACTGTGGGGGTGCAGGTCTACAGCAGCAGTCTGCTCTGTAGCTGGTCTCGTACACTAACACACAGCCGTGTTTGTCTGTCCAACTATCAATCTCTTCATCACCTTCTCATCTCCATCCTGTCTCATTCTCTTTTAGTTTTCTTTTTCCTCCTTTTTCTTCTTTTGCCCTCTGCTGTCTGTCTCCACTCTCCTATTTCTATTCCCTTTCTTCCCTCTGCCTCTCTGTACTTCACCTTTTTCTTTCCCCTCGACCGACTCCTGCCTCCCACCGACTCCTGCCACCTGATTGGCTGCCACGCACAACCCGAAACCAACCCTAGACCCTGACTTTTCTGGTGCCTCCCCAGTTCCAAGTGACCCCAGCGACCCCGTGACCCCGCTGACCCACGAGGAGATCCAGCAGATCCTCTGGCGAGAGACGGAGGACCACCGCGAGGAGGAGGAGCGCCTAAGGAAGAAGGATGAGGCGAGGAAAAAGAGGCGGAAGCTGAGGAAGGAGCAAGCGGAGAAACAGAGGAAGATGGTGGAGGAGAGGAGGAGGAAAGAGGAGGACGCTCTGAGGCTGCAGGTGGAGGAGGAAGAGGAGGAGTGGAGGAAGCAGATGGAGGAGACAAGGAGGCAAGAAGAGGAGACAAGAAGACAGGAAGAGGAGGACAGGAAGCAGAGGGAAGAAGCAGAAAGAGAGGCAAGGGAGAGGGAAAGGAAGCTAGAGGAGGAAAGGAGGAAGCAGGAAGAGAAACTGAGGGAAGAACTACTGGCCCTTGCGGAGGAGGAAGAGGAACGGCAGAAGGAGGCAGAGGAAGAAGAGGAGGTGGAGGTGTGGCTGAGAGGAGATGTGTTTCAGATGCTCCCAAAAGAACCCGAGGAACCAGAGGAACCAGATCTCCTCCCTGCTCCGATCCCAAGACCTCCTGCCCCGAGAGAGGACGAGCTGAAGGAAGTGGAGCCGGAGGAGTACGAGGAGGAAGAGGAGGAGGAGGAGGAGGAGAGGAAGGTGGTGGTGTTGGAAGAGAACATGGGCCTCCCTCCAGGCTGCGACATCTCTGATGTCATTTTGACATGTGAGAACGCCAAACTCATCCACTTCCCTCCTCTGTCCATCCCTGAGCTCAAATCTCTGAATCTGGAGGGTAAGTCATCGCCACAACAACTGATCCACTGGACAACAAAAACACAATTCTGATTAAAGACTGACATCTTTGGATCAGAGGAGAGGAAATTAGGAAGCTCTGACTCCGCAGCATTAATATCAAAATATTAGCGACAGTTATCAGCAGATAAAAATCAGAAGCTGATACTGGAATTCTTTGTCCGTGTGAGATTTATTGGACTAGCATTGCTTTAGTATTTGGGAACAAATGGCACACATCAATAAAGTTCAAGCTAATTAAGGAACATGGTCACCCATTTGAAAAAGGTTTACGAGGCTCATAGAAAGCCACTGTAACCATGGAAACCACGCTCAGTTCGTTAACTAATTGAAATTGTTCTGACTTGCAGGCAACAACATCAGCAGCATCCCAGCCGAGGCCTTCAACGGCATCCCCAACCTGGAGTGGATCAACCTGAAGAAAAACAAACTCACCTCCGCCAGCATTGACGCTAAAGCCTTCAAAGTAAGACAAACTGACACGCTAACCCGAGGCAACCCTCCAAAGTAAAAGCCAAACTTTTCTGCAAACCATCTGTTTGTTATTAACAAGAGTTTCTCAAGAGGTTTCAAGAAATGACGACGATAATTTAAATGAAAGTGACCTCCAATAAGACATGCTGAACGTATTAAGCAATGAAGTCAACAAGAAATAGAAAATAGATACCGAGGCAAACAACAACATTTACCCAAATCGGGTTTGGTTTTACAAACGTCCAAAGTCTTTCATGTGACGTGTATTTCTCAAGTGAACTGTGAAATCTCCCAGAATCCTCAGCACCCACAGTCTGTGTCTGTTTAGGGTCTGCAGATGCTGCGACGGCTCTACTTGGACGGGAACCTTCTGGACGCCGTGCCCTCTGACCTCCCGCCGACCCTGCAGGAGCTAAAGATCAGTGAAAACAGCCTGAGAGGGATCCACGAAAACAGCTTCCAAGGTACTGACACGGCATCCCATGATGCACCTCCTGACTCACGTACGCTTTAATGTCACTCAACAACCCATTTGTCTGAATATGACTCACTTCAACCACTTAGATTGTTTATGGACCAAACCGTCAAACGGCTGTTCACTCTTTGTCCAGGAAAGTAATGACCTTAAATGTCAGTGACAGGAAAATTATTTGAATCCCATCCAGGTTTAGATTCTTCGTGTAATCTGCAGGCCTAACTAAAGTCATGCTGATCGGTCAAAATGAATTTTTCCAGTGTTGAGGTTTTGTAAACACGTTCAGCGCCACAAACGCTTGGCGTTGGAGTGAAGTGATGTGTATTCCTTTCTGATTATATACATTCCTGTTGTACTGATCCAGTCGAGCTAAAGGAGCATGAACATACGTCTACGTTTATCTCTAAGATCTGAGCAGCCTGGTGATCCTGGAGCTGGAGGGGAATCTGCTGAGTGAGGGGAATGTCAGTCCTCTGGCCTTCGCCCCCCTCATCCAGCTCTCCTACCTCAGACTGGGCAGAAACCACTTCCGCACCGTACCGCAGGGCCTTCCCTCTTCACTGCTGGTAAGAAGTAATATCTGTTTATGTCTACTCAATCCTCACACCAGGATTCCTCACAAAGGCTGACCATAAGAGTCCAAGTAGAAACAATGGTTTCTCCGGATGCTAATGAGCTGTGGGTAACCACATGTTGGTGGTTTGGTGTGATGGTGCCACCTAAAAGTTATCACGGCTCCACCCTCAGTGGACCAGAAGGTTTAAAGGACTCATTATCAACCTCCTAAAAACCATCAAAATATTCATACACTCTATTTCACTTTGTCAGCTAACAATAAACTACAGCAAATGACATCCCAGTAACTTAGTGATGTAATTCAAGTCTTGTCGGGTTCCCAGTCGGTTGATGAAATACCTTCTGAAAAGCTGGCAGCATCATGAATTTAGCGTTTGCTGATGCTTCACGGTTTTCCTTTTGGCTTCAGTGCATGAACTCTGACTCTACCTGTGGGAAACCAGAGCACCCAGGCTGTAATTATGGCCTCTACGTGACCACAAACGCTGCAGAACACCAGCAACACGCTGCCGCCGTAAATCTATCTTAAAATCCTGCTTCACATTATGACTTCAGGGAGTTTCTACGAGCTCACTGCGAAACTAAACCCCCGTACCTGTTCTTGTCATTAGTTTCAGACTGCGGTCTACCTTAGGTCCGGGTTCTCAGGATTTATAGGCAGAATGTGTCTGCTGCTGATCGGGTTTCCCATTTTAACACAGACTGGAGAGACAAGCTACACTCTGTGTTAAAATGGAGGTGAATTTAGTTTTTCGGTGGATTAGGCATTTATAAGCTGAAAAAGTCCCAAAAAACACAAACTTATCTGCCAACATCTCTGAAGAAAACCCACTCAGTAAACACAAGTGTTCAACAGAAACCTCATAGCACCACTACTGTTGCTTTTACACTGTTTTCGTTACACAGTCCAACCGTAACTCCGAAATGTAATCTCCGTAGTTGTCTATGAGTTTGTGCCTGATCAAAACATTTCTGCTTTCCGACCTGGATGAAGACAAACATTTGGTTTCTCTTTTGTTTTTAGGAGCTGCACTTGGAGAACAACCTGATTGAGGAAATCTCAGAGACAGTTTTCAATCAGACCAGAAATCTCAACGTGGTTTCTCTGAGACACAACAGGCTGGACGAGACCAGGATCGCGCCATTGGCCTGGATCAACCACAGGTCCGACAAAATCTTTCCCATCATCCTCTAGAGTCACTGTTATATTGAAGCATCACAATAATTTCCATTCGCTCAAACATCTTTGTCCTCTGCAGAAATCTGGAGTCCATCGATCTTTCACACAACGATCTTTACCTGGTTCCATCCTACCTGCCCAGATCTTTAGTTCATCTGGTGTTGGTGGGAAACAACATAGAGAGGATACCTGGTAGGTCCAAAGTGTGGATGAACATGTGACTGACAGAGAAATATTGGAAGATCGGTGCATAAAAAGATTCAAAGTTCTCTAAATGAACTGTGTGTGAATGATTTAAATCCTCTTTATTTTATATCAATCAAACCGATGTGTGAAAATTATAGTCGGTATACGTGATCCTACAACTACGACAAACACAAACAGAACCACAGTGTGATAACTGCGTCAATACAAAGCAGAACAGCTAAAGAGCAATAAAGCATTTTAAATTACGAGCCGGCCCTCAGTAGTGTTTGTAGAGAGGGGGCCTTCCATGGAGGGGGGTTGAGTCAGCAGTTAGAAAGAAAACAGTAGCTGCATGCCATTTTGAGAAACTGACTCAGCAGGACGCGGACTCTCCTTCGGCCTTTGTGTCATTAATACGTTAATGTGAAACACCATTTAAAAACAGCAGCAGCTTGCAGTATTTTCTTTTCTCTCATCTCCGTCTCCACAGGTTACGTCTTCGCCCACATGGACCCGGGCTTAGAGTACCTCTACCTCTCCTACAACAAACTGGACGGAGAGGGAACGGAGCCCGAGTCGTTCTTCGGCTCGTATCACTCCATGGTGGAGCTGTGTCTGGATCACAACCAGCTGGTCTCTGTCCCATCTGGCATCAATGAGATGACCAACTTACACTTTCTCAGACTCAACAATAACAAGATCAGGTACGAGGCTGCTACCGTCCACAGATATCTGTCTCTTAGAGTTAAATGGATTCCTGAGACAGTTTCGTGGTTTGAAGTTAATCAGAATAATGATAATAATCACTCTTTTCCCAGATTAAATTATATTTATCCTTTAATCTGCATTTGGTATGGTGTGACAGCAAATACTCATCACATTCAGCCGTTCCTGAGATTCGAGGGATTGAACTATGCTTGGCTGTTTCATCAGCACGTGATATTTACGTGTTGACTGCTGTCCTGCTCTCTCGTTCCGGATGAAAAGCTGCATATCTGACCAAGACATTTTGTTAGGCCGCTCGCACGCTCTGCATTGACGGATTTGTTTTCTCTAACTTCCAGTCTAAACAGTGTTTTTCCACTGAACTCTAAGCTGTGCATTTAGCATGAAAAATGAGTGGAAGAAACAGCTACAGCTGAACAGTCGCCGGCGTTTCGTGTTTGAACGAAGTCTGCAACAGTTGGCTGGTAGTTTTAATGAGGTCTCAGAGAAGGTGTCTCTACTTTCAGGACATTCAACAGTCAGTCACACTAAAGCAAACAGAGTAGAAATTTGAGGTTGCTGCAGATAATTTTCATTCTTGAGGAGAATTAAGTAGAACAACCAGGAACTCAATCACAAGCTTTTTATCCATCCATCCATCTTCCAACCCGCAGATCCTATTCAGGGTCACAGGGAACGAGTGCCACCCCAGAAAACAGGCAATCAGAGTATCTATAGCTATAATTATTATAATCATCAATCATTTATGTCAGCTATGATAACACAAAGGATAGAGGGTGTTTTCTGCTGCATACATTCAAACATTCAAATGTTGGGAACCACTGATATGTTGGACTTATTTAACAACGAAAGTACCACCTACAAACTACAGCAGCTGGACTTTACCAGAATCAGCACAGTGTTTTAACAGCAACAATTAAAAGTCCCATGAGAGTCCAGAGTCGGACCAGACGACTGACTCACTCATCAGCCCGCCAGACAATGTTAAAGCCGAAGGTTTGCTGGACAGAGTCGTCTTGACGACAAGAAACAAAACAAGTTGTTCATGTCTCCACCTGGGAGTCGCCCTGAATCACCTCATTACTCTCTCACAGGTCCGTGCACAGCACTCCCAGTGAGTCCACGTAGGACGACGATTTCACACAAGTAACATCACGACTTAGACACTGTGCTCTTTTACACTGTATGGTACTGCATGAGGAAAAACAATAAAAAGAGTTAAATATATTAAATAATATGAAATATTTTATCTTCAGTTTCATTTTCAAAAACCTTTTAAATAGTTTCAGCAAGTCCTAAATGAAAACAACACAATATTCCAGCAGTCCGGCTGCGACACAAATTCAAAGTGAACCCATATATGAAAAGGTGTGAGGTTATGTAAAGCTACATAAATCACTCCAACGACACTAAAATCAGACACGCAGCTCACTGCAGTGTTTAACACTTCGGTGTGCATGACCAAAAATCATCCAATTAACTGTATTTTTTTTTCATAAGCAGCTCATTAACAAAATCTGCAGTAATAGAATAATCATGTATAATTATTACAGACGCTGTGACGCTCAGATGAATTCACAGTTAAAAACTGTCTCTTGCTCCGGTGTCTTCCAGGAGCATCCCCGACGAGGGCATCTGTGACCAGAACCACAATGGAGACTCCACTCTGGTGGCACTGAGGCTGGAAAACAACTACATCGACGCCCAGAAGGTCTCCCCTAAAGCCTTCTCCTGTGTTCGCTCCTCTTCGAGCGTGGTCTTAAAACCCCAGAAAACCAAATGAGCGCAGTCCTTACAACCCCAAAAACTAAAATAAGACTCTTGTTTGTATCCCCATTAACTCAGGGGTCAGGTGCCTTCACTAGCTTCCACTGATGCTGTATGTTACTGAAATATCAATGACCGCGATAACAACATGATAAATATGCATTTTAACAGTTTTTATTTCTTTAAGGCAATGCTTTATCCTGCCATGTCCTTGGACTCAACACTAGAGTAAGATTTTCTTTTCCTCTGTTCTTACTTACATCGTTCAAATTCTGCCCAAGATGTTTCACACGGTCACCTGCTGCACGTTAAGTGAAAGGAGGTGACAGGACATGTTCTGATGTCAAGATAAAAGACATCTGTCTCCTTTGGTAAAATCTTAAACTCTCTAAAATGGAAAGAATGCCTACGCCATGCGCAGTAAAATGAAAATGCTAATAAAGAAATGGAAAGAATTCTATCAAGCGAGACCGCAAGCCCAACACATTATTTTTAACAACCTCAGCACCTCCGTGTTCCATTTCTCAGCGCCGTTTCTTCCAGGGCCTTCTTTCATAAAAGCTCTGACATGGAGGGAAGTGAATTCACATGTAGTTTGGTCCTTAATGCTTGTTGTGTTAAAGGCTAAAAGTGAGCGCTGCGAAGAGCCCGTCCCTCTGACTGATACAGAGCTGGGGGATGTGATAACACGTCTGCTTCTCGCTTTCATTTCTGTGTACATTTATGCTTGTTGTAAGAAATTAAAGGGAGTCACTCCACATGACGCAGGTTTTCTTTAATAATCAACGTGACGTGTGTGATCAGGATAGATGTGTGTCAGGGTGAACACCTGCAGCAACATCCAGGTAACCTTAAATTCACCTTGTCTCTTTAGAAATAAGAGACAGTGCTGTGCAATTGCAATGAATGTGGTTTCTTTTGCTGCTGAACAGGGATCACAGTGAGCACAAGGTTTCCTATTGAGTTTCATGGGGAAGAGTACATACGTGTGGACTTTTTGGGAGAACGCTCTGATAAATGCCGTTAACCTCCTGCTTGCTCCCAAGAGCTCAGAATAGAGTTGCGATGTGGAAGAAACTGCTGGTTTAAATCTTTTTCTCTTAATGATCTCATCAGAGGTCTTTTGTCTCCTGAATGATTCAACCGCACAACAAGTCAACGTCAACGCTTCTGCAGTGCATTCATTAGAAAATAACAGTTTCGACTGAAGTAAAAAGGCTTCTGCACTTTGAGGGTAAATTCCATGGGAGGAGAAATCTCTATTAAATTGTCTTAGAGAACTTTTATCTTTTCTTATAATAATAACATTGACTGGATGTACAGAGTGCCAAACATCAAATTCAGGTTATGAAATGTTTTTATTAAAAATACCAGTAATGTTTGACTATTATATGCCCTACACTTTGCTTTTGGCTGGCCAACATGTGTAAATGATGTGACAATCATATATATTCCAGTTATGATGCTCAATAAACTTCACTTTGTTCCCGTTATTGCCTGAGTAGACACCTGAACACACACGAACTCCCACCTACATTTTGTGAAGAAATGAACGAATACATGTTCTGGTCACTTCATTACTAACGCAGAAGGAATAGTATTACAATAACAGAAATACCCTCACGCGGGACTGTCTGTCAAGTGAGAACAATAGCAGACCTATTTGAATTGCTGGTTGGAAAAAAAAAAAAATGTAAGTGGTGATTCAGAGGACTGGAACCAGACTACGTCAGATTCATGTTCCCATCTGGACCGCTGTAGAACACCTGGAGGCATTTTAGGACTCGACACGTGTTGACAATGGATTCAGATACTCAACCTGTGAAATGCAAGAATGACACATTCGAGCAAAAGAGTTAGATTATATGTTTGATTGGATTCCCTGACCCAGTTCAATGTTGGCACATCCAGCACATGGAAGAGTGACTTTGTGTTATCGAATTAACACCCCAGGCCTTTGGGAGGACAGAGACACGGGGCCATGAAGACTATTAAAGAATGAGTCATGATAGAAGAAGTGATCTTTGCATCAAATCTTCTGCCCTCAAACAGTACACATTCATAGAGAGCTGTAATTATCAGAGCAGAGAAAGCCAACTTTATCATAATATTTTCCTCTGAAAGTCTGAGGTTTGGGATCATTTACTTCAGTAGCAGTCAGATCTAAAGGACAACTGGAACAAAAAAAGCGAAGGTCTTCTTTGGGAAGACAAATATCAGATAATTATATGAAGGCAAAAATAAAAGTTGAAGAAAGAAATAAAAACAACAATCGGTAATGTCTGCTCATTTTCTAGATGCTCGCAGGCGTAGTGCCGTTGTACTTCAGCTGGAAACTTCCTCTCAATGAGCCGAGGCTCAGATCAAAGGTTTTCCTGTTGAAAATAGAGAAATCTTTTCTTCTGCCAACATGAGCAGCTGTTGTGTCCATCAGCTTCACAAATCAAACTTCTGAAGGGACAATCTAATTCTCATTAGTCACATGATCTTATAGTTACTCTGCATGGAGACGTATAGCTGGTTACACAAAGTTGGACCTTAACCTCAACTGCATAAGCGCATGAGGTTAGTTATCTTTGTTGTTTCTGATTTACATCATGTGAAAGCAGAAAAAGATAACCCAACATTTGGATACCCAGTAAAACATAAATATTACTTCATCTTTTAGGAGCCACAAGCCACAAATAGCTAAAAATTTCCAATCAAAATTCACCGCTTTACCAGATTTATTCCAAACACTAAGGTTGACGTATCAACTATCTAAACAGTGTGCAGCTCCTCTAGTAAGCAGATGGCGGTTTTTTTAATTGGCTTTTATTTTACGACTCTTTAATTTAGTAATTTTCTTGAGTAAGTTCATACTGCAACACGTCAACCAATTTGTGTGAAGACAAATTTGATATTTTTTTCTAAATTACTGAGCGCCAACTAAAAGATTTTGTAGGCTGTAAAAAGAATTCATCGAACGTAAAGTGCCTCAAGTTCCCGTTCATATTAAATTGATAATGATGTGATTATGTTTACACCGACTCACAAGTAAGATCCTTCAGATCTTCAATTCAATTCAAATTCAGTAAAAAAAAAAAACAACAACTTTATTTGTCCCCAGGGGGCAATTGATCATTCCTTAATGAAGCAGGTGTATCCTCAGTTACTCTGCTTGGGCTTTTTTAGCAAACACACCAACGAGGCAATTAAATTCCTGCATCAGGTGGACTGAAGTTTAACGATGTTGACACTGGTCTGCTGGACAACTCTGCCAGCAGCAGCAGGTAGCACACCGTCTGCGGGGTCACAGCTCTATTAAAATGTTTCCTGGCAGCAAAATGTTCCTGTGGCACTAAAACAACACCAGCGCTGAGGCAACTCCTTTGGCACGATCGCCCTGCAAGTTGCCCCGATGATTCACGGCTTTAACGGCTCCGATGGAGGAAATTCTCCTCAACACAAGAACACAACAAGCTCCGACGAGTCGAGATGGGTTGGAAAGTATGAAATCCAGAAAGAGGAGAGACGTCCTTCCCGTCCGTCTCCCACCAGGAATGCAGACCCTGTCCCATCAGGAAATAATCTGTAACATTTAATTTGTAGTTTGAATACTGTAATTCCAACAATTACAGCATCGATTTTTTTTTCTCTTCCTTCACCACAAACCAATTTCCCTCTCTGGACTTAGAGTTAAGAGTAAGAGTAAGAGTTCCTGAATAAAAATCTTTCAGCAGCAGGCCAGTCAGCTGAGAAGTACAACAGAACAGAAGATGACGGCACGACAGACGTCCAGGCAGAGCACAACGCTCTGGGACAGGTTTACATCAGGGACTGATCAGATCCCTGCAGTGTTTGGGAAAGTGGTATCCTTTAATCTTAAAATCTGGCTCACAGCAGCGTATTGTTCCAACACTCAGTTATGGAGCAGTGATTGTGAGGAACTGGAAATACAGTTTGAGGTTTTAACAAGGGATTCACAAATGGGGGCACGCCAACATATCAGATTATAGCAGCTTCGACTTGATTCAGTTCCATCTGACTTTTGAAAACCTGACATCTAAATAAATAAATAAATAAATAAATAAAGCTTTTCTTGGTGCTGAAATTCACCACCAGGGAGGCGCTTTGTTGGGATGCACAAACAAACGACACCACAACACACACAACCTCTGTACAGGAAATTCTGTCACAGTGGCCGAACGCCACACTCTTTAGAGGCGAGGTACAAAAATTCAGTTTTAACTGAGCTGTATTTTATTTTGGACTGGAAAGCTGCCAGCTTCTGCATTGGAGAAGGTTGCAGACTGAAGAAGTTACACACTGGTCTTACTCTACTCATTCGGAAGACGACTTTTCACAAATAAAAACAAAAAGAGCTTTGTCACAAGAACTGCGCCTCAAACATATGGGAGGACAAAGAGTGGAAGCCATTTCCTGTTTTGCAATTAATCTGATATAAAGCCCAAAGTATGCAAACGCCGCGGAGAAGAATGCATTAACAGGACATCACTGCAGTTCAACATCGGGGCAGAAGAATTTCCCCACAAGTATTTTAATATTTGCATAGCAAAGAGAACATAAAAAGTGGTAATAGTATTTCAAATATCCGTATGATAAAACGATAAAATGGGCCATAGTTAGCAGTGACGCAGGAATAAAGATTTTACATTTATTGATTAAACCCAAAGCTGCAAGCTGCATATCATTTAGAAACATTTAATTCTTTTAAGTTGGAGATCTTCCTGGAAGGAACACGTTGAACATGAGGAGGCTCGGCAGACTCCTTGTTGATGACATGATCATTTAACCAGATCTCTGATGGTTTGGAAAGTATGATTGTATGATGCATTGAAACCAGAACAGAGACCCGCTCCCATTTTGGTTCGCCTGGGTGCCAAACCAGGGCATAGTTGGACGGTCTGGCTCTGCCATAAGTTGCTTCAGAGTGCGGGTCCAGCTCAGCTCAGCAGAAAATACCAACACTGACTGGAAAAACGGATAGTATAACACATGAAGCCATGAGGGAGCAGCTTCATGGCTTCATTAGCTTTTCCATTCTTGGGAGGTGTCTCTCATTTTTGCCTTAAGTGAAACTTACGGCTTTCCTGTTGTGTCCTGTTAAGTTATATATCACACAGAGCTCAACACTAACTAATTGGTTCTTCCAATTAAGGAGGAAAGCAATAATAATGCAAAGAGAAAGCTGCCAGTCTTCCTCAACCCTTTGTACCACCTTATCACTGAGGTGTCTTGAAACAAGACAACATAAATGTTAACTTGAGCTGAGCTGTCTCATTAAAGTCTTTGACTTATTCAGGCAGAAGTGTTTTTTTACAGCCTGTTTCATCGTTATTTAGAAGATCACAGATGGTGATACTGTACTTGGCAGCTGGTCTGCAAAGGGAGAGCTGCCAGCAGAAAATTGGAAAAAGATGAATTGAAGATGGAGCGATTAACTTAAAAAGTATCAAAACCATCTCATCGAGTCAGTCTTGCTCGTGTTGGTGAATTCGGTCAACACCAATAGTACCCTTTGTAGCCCATTGTGTTTGTTCCCCTTCAGTTAAATACGCCATCGCAATCAATGATGAGTCCAGCACGTCCCACCAGCATCGGTCCAAATCCAACACATTTGGCTTCAGTGAAGACATGGCAATACAAACAGTCCAGAAAGACAAAGACAAGGGGTGACACGACCACTTTGGTTAATTACTTAGCAAATATGGATGGATGGTGCATAACTCCAAAATAAAAAATGTAAAAAGTAATTGTTGATTAATTGTAATAGTTTGACAGAGATTCAGAATCATTTTCTCATCCCTTACTGAGAATGAAGAAAAAAGGTTTATGACAGTTCTGAATGATCTTTACAATAATTAACATTTCGTCATACTGTCCTGTTAACCATGAGGGGTCCCCATTACCCGATGATGAGCATCTCTACACCCTCTTCATTCACTAAAGCTTATATAAACAGAGGAGCTCTTCACTGCAGGATGTCAATCCCCAGTAAGCAGCCAATCGAAGAGATTCCTCAGATTAATTGTCAGATGCCATCTCTCGCTGTTTCACTGCAGAAACCCAAACAGCTCCGGCAGCTGTTCGGCCGCACTCTTCCCGTTTAGCCCCCTGTGCCAACAGGCCTCATTGCAGGAACCATTCATGTAAAATATTTAATATGGCAACTAGCCGTGAAGGGAGGGGAGGTGATAGACCTACCGGTATGCTCTATATAAGGACCAAAGCACTCAGGAGACTGACGCTAACTATTCTGGCATCACTTCAAAGCCCCCCGATGAAAAGCACATGACTAAAGTCCCAACAATGCCTTTTCAAACGTAGTCTGCGACGTACAGATGGTGTGATCTCAGACAGAGAGGCAGGAGCTCTTTCCTGAAACTGAACCTCTCACCCTTACAGCGGAGGTTTTCCGTTGGTGGGGGTGTTCTGGGGGATGGTTTTTTTTTTTTTTTCCCCTCCTGAAGAGAGGGTGATGCTGTTCTCTGCTCACTGGGAATGTATTGACTGAGAATCCAACTCTCAGCCTTCCAGCTGGATCCTGCTGCTGCTCCACTCACTGCGTGGGGTTTAAACCAGGACACAAACACACCTGACAGCTGAGGTAGGACACACCCTGGATTATTTACAAACTTGTTAGAGGCTCTACCTGGTCGATGGCATGTTCTGTTTTTATTTTTTAAGAGCACAGCATGTCTGAAGAGTTCAGGTCTCTTTGTGAGACTTCTGCTGGGTGTGTGGAAGGTGGAGGTGTTTGGTGGAGCCACAGGATTATTCTGCAAACTATAGTCAGACAATCTTTATTTGACCAGCTGATTGGGGTTTGGATGAGAAGAGAAACTACTGCATTGGTTTGCCTTTGATTTGCATGTGAATTTGAGAGCTGAAGAAGATCAATCAGCAGGTTTGGTTGAGGATCTGTGGATCGTGTTGAAGTGAAGTCTGAAGGATGTGATGAATACTGATGGATTTGACGCTGAATGCTGTGGTCATTCCTGCTTTACTTGGCCGGAGTCTTGATTCAAATTGATCTTTGATAAAAAATGTTAAGCACTTTTCCATGGAGCAGGGTCTTTACAAGTCTTAAATACAAACACATGAGGGAAACGATCCGTATCACCTTAAATTTACTGAACACTCCCTGCGATGAGAACTGAAGCTAACCAAGTTACTGATAATTACATTTTGATGGTCAGAACTGAATATTGCTTATTTAACAGCTTTGGTGCCTCTCATTGTGAAGACTTGCTGTTTTTCTTTGCATTGTATTATTATAAACTGAATATCTTTTGGTTTTGTCCTGCTGATCAGACTGATTAATTGGACACTTGAAATTTTACACTACTATGGACTAGATTAGTCATCTAAATTATACTTAACAAACCTTAACCTAAAATAATGACACATTGCAGACACAAGCGAAAGTGAGATACACTTCATGTGTGTCCTGATGGAGGCAGCAGTCATCAGAGAGGGATAACATCCTTCTGGTTTTTGTGTCTTATGAAATACAGACCTCCTGAGAGCTGAGCATAATTTACCTGCTTTAGACCAACTGCAGTGAAGTGAAACTTAATGGTTTTCACAGCTTAGATTCAGTGACAGAAAAACACAACACGAGCCAAATTCTCCCCAATCAAGATGCAAAACACTTATTAGGAAAACAGCCGCTTTTGTGAATGTGCAGTTGTGGTATAAAACACGAGTCTGGGTGCAGAGAGGGTCTGTGCAGAGCGGTTTTTGCTGTCGCAGCAGGATACTCGACCACCACCACATACTTGTGGGTGGACTGCACACTCAACCAAGAGGCTCAGAATCCATCAAGATTACCAGACGCACGCAACCCAGGCAACCTCGGCCTGTCTCTGCCGGCTGTGTGAACATGTCATACAGGAAGATGTATAAATCATTTTGTGAATCACCACAGATGGCAAGGAGGTGAAAGCTGGTGAAACATTTATGTTGGCAGCAAGAACTCATTTCCAATAGAGCCTCAGCGTCTTATGGAAACACTGATAGAAAAAAAAAAAGCTGCTTTTACTGAAACTGATAGTTCCAGGAAGTGTGCGTGCCCTTTCACCATCTACTCTTTTAGTGACAGAAAAATCCGACTGCCAAAATTTGAATTGAACTTCAACATTACTGAAGTTGATTATAAAGGCTTCATATGAATCCAACACGCTAGTCTAGACTGATGGCTCTAGTTAACTTTGGATTTCAGCGACTTTTGATTTGTGCATCATCAAATTAAAGGAGGTCAGACCTCAGACTGATTCTTGTGTGGAGATTCGCTGTTGGTAAACACTCATATCCAATTACCAACAGGAGGGAGTGTCCCACGTCTCACCCAAATTGATTAAAGTAATGAATACTCGCTTACATAAGACACATTTAGATGGAAGAATGAAATATGTTGACGTAAGTCTGAATCAGAGAACATTCTGCTCCAAGTTTTAGGCTTAAACTGTTTGACTGTGATTATTTTCTACTTACTGTGAACAATAGGAACACTGCTAAATCATTTATTCGTGTAGTTACAGTCGAGGTAGTAGCACATGCATTTCTTTATGTGTACAAGCCGTATCTACACTTACAAGGAGAGCGTGAATCAAAGTATATTTGCAAAAAAATTGGAAAAATTAGAGCTTTTTTTTTTTTTTTTATTCACGTGCAACCCCAAAGATTTCTCTGTTTCTGTTGACCCTATCAAGGGCCCCCCTCCTCAGGCTGGGCCGTCCTAAAACAAACAATAGCAGATGTGGACGCAAGGCTGCCTTGTGAGTTTGTGCATTGAAGGTTGGAACACAAATACACAATGAAAGGTGCTTAACAAGTCTGCTGGAATCGAGGAGCCAAGTCTGTCTGGCTTGATTTCTGTCACATAGCGGACTGCTGATGATATCTGAAATCACTGTGCTCAGTTTCAGTGCATCACTGACATAACACTGGTGAAAAATAGAGTCTGTGAAATTCATCCCTCGTCTTTTTTCAAACGTTGTGTGGGAGTTGTTTAATGGATTTCAAATCATGCTAAAAAAGACAGAAAGGTTTTCTAAAAGGACGGTGGTGTGTAATTGGAGTCATAAAGTCAGTTCTAGGCAACATTATAGTATCTGCTTTTCTGTTCTGTGATGTTGGAACACAATCTTGGAGTCCTGTCTTGTCTGGTTTGAGAACTAACCAATGTTTGTCTTTATCTGCAGCTCTTTTGCTTCACTGATAGTCCTCAGATAAAACCATGAGGATCTTCCTCTTGCTTTGCCTCCTGGCGTTGGGCAACGCAAAACCCTACCAGCCAATCAATGTCATGGACTTAATGAAAAACTATGACATCATGATGTCCGATTGGGCTGATGAAGAAGACGACGATGACGACGACGACTTTAATGACGACGATGAGAACTGTCCTGCTGGCTGCCACTGCTCACCCAGAGTGGTGCAGTGCTCTGATCAGGGTTAGAAAACACATCTGCATCCACGTTACTGTAAACCAGATGATCACATGGGAGATGGAGGCTTTTCCGTCCAATTACATAACACATTATGACGTTCATCATATTTTAGGTCCATAATGATCTTTTTCTTCTCATCAGTGGCTTAGTTACAGGAACAATAGGAGCATTGGTGGGGGGGGGGGGGGGGGTCCACCAGCACAAAGATAGCATGGACTAACACAAACCGCCCTGCCAATGCTTATAGCAATCTAGGAAAATGACAAGTGGTGCAATGGTTTGTCTCGCTGATGTGTTATTAATAGTTCTTGGCCAACAACTGAGCTGAGAGGGGATCAGGTTCGACTGCTAAACTTTGGACACACAGACAATAATAGTGGGGGTGATAAATTTATTGGGTCTGGAATAAGGGCTTTAAACAGCAGAAAATGTGGAATACTCCAATAAATTACAAGTAGAGATAAATGCCACTTTGCAACAGTGATAAATATCATTCATAGCCATATAAGTGAGCTCATGCTTCACCATTTGACTGCTAGACTGTTTAATAAAAAAGTCTGACAACATGAATGGTGGAAAATGAAACTAAGAGAAGATTGTAGACGGATGAAATGACACAACCTGAGTTCAACTATAGTGAGCCTTTCACCGCCACATTACCTGCCCTGTGGGATTGTGTTGCTGATGGGAGTCAGAGGTTGTGGTGGCATAATGTAACTGAGAACGGTGAAAGGCTGATGTGCTTCTCTACTCTGCTCCACTCTGATCCAACTCAGACTAAAATTTGAAAGAGAAGGATAAAAAGTGCAGCACATTACACCATCCAAGTCCAAAGAAACTCAGCAGCATATATCATCACATTCAATCCACCGAGAGTCACAAGCTGGCTTCTGGACTGTGAAATCCTCAGATGACTCACAAACACTTTGTAACACAGCCAGACAAGCCAACATCCCCAGCTAATGCTGCACTGTTAGGGACACTGGACACTGAATCTGTCGGTGCACAGACTGCAGCGGCTGTATAACCGTGAATCAGAGAAATCACCGATTACATGTAATTACTAAAGAGCTGGCTTAGTTTGGATGAAACAGGCCGCCGATACTAACGCCTGCATCCATCGCTCTGGACTCTAATCTGGGATCTGTGCTTGTGCCAACAGGTTTGATCTCCATTCCTGAGAAGATTCCCGAAGACACTGTGATGATAGACCTCCAGAACAACGATATCACTGAGATCAAGGAAAACGACTTTAAAGGCCTCAATAAGCTTTACGTAAGAGACCCTGCTTAAAACTTCAGGACAGGTTTCCTTTGCAGATAATGACCATCACAACAAACAGACCTGAGAATGACGCATATTTTTGGACAAAGAAGTCCATCTGATGGAAGCATTCTGCACGAGCCACATCTTCGGCACGCACCTCAACCAAGCATATGCTACGAAAAATGTTGATGGCTCACCTTTAATGCAGTTAAATCAATAATGGGACAATGAGGAGTGCCAGTCCTTCTCCAGCTCTGACAGACTGGCCTCATACATGTGAAGGCTACCAGCTCTGTGTTCAGGCGGAGCGCTGCTTTGAGCTGAATGCCAATATCAACATACTCGCTACGACAAAGCCATGAAACCGTGAATATCTGGCCTGAATTTCATCCAAATCTACCAAGCTATCCTTCACTGGATAAATAAATAGAAACCTTAACCTGATTATTAGATGAGACAACAAAACCCCACAGACATTTTTATAATTCAGTCTGTGGGAAACATGGAGTACCTGCAGCAGATCACAAACATCAGCAGGGTTTGTCCTCTGTTAATAAATCAATCAATTAAAATGAATAGAGAAGGAGCTACGGGCCTCACACACCAGAGGCCATTAATTAATTGGTCCTCAGACTGATTTAATGAAGGAAACATATCTACCAGCTCAGCGATGGCCAACAAAAACTAAGGAAAGCGCAAATTAAAGTACTAAACCTTTAACTGGAAAAATAAATCATTTGGAAGCATCAAGTTAAATGCCCCCTCTTGTGTTGTTGTTAACTTTCTGTCTGCAGCAGAGGACAAAGGTCTCTTTGTTCAACACTCATACAAGTGAAACTGGTTATTATCCAAAACACAGTGCAGGTCTTTATTTTCTTTGCCTCACCAGAATTTAAACATTTTGTAGTAGTCGTGTACAGTGTATAATTTGGCTCATTTGATGAAGCAGAATATCATTAAGCAAATATTTCACCAAAGAGGTTGTACATTCAGCTTTTAGATGTAAAGTTTGCCCGAATGCTTGTCCTCTAAGATTAACTACAGGATAATTGTAGTGTGAGTGATGTGCACCACCTGGGTGCTGCGCTGTGGCCTCAGGGCTGAGCTCTGCCTTCTGTGCTGCCACAAACGTACCATCAAGAATGAATCAACACATAAAACACACTGACCGATGCTCCCAACGAGGTTAGAAATCATCACTTGACAAGAAATACACAGATCCAGCATTTGTTCTACAACACAAACACATGTATTTTTCGGGAAAGATTGTATTTGGAGTGTTGCTGCTGAAGTAACAACATATCTAAATCTATAAAGAGGTCATTCAGAGCGGAGATCCAAGTGAATGACAAAATAAGCTCGTAACTTTTAAGGCTGTTGAAGTTGCCTGACAAGGAGCTCGCTGATTTAAGTGAAGGGCAGCCTGCAGTCTTGTCAGATGACAGTTGCTTTCTGTGAAGCTCCCGGCTCAGGCGTAGGGGCGGATCTGTGTTTGATCGAGTTGCTGTTTTCCCAGCTGGAGATAAACCACATCAAGGCCTGAAACTCTGCTCTGAATCACAGCGAACCATGCAAATCTGCAGCCACAGCTTTGTGTTAATACTGCCATCAATTGTTAAATGTTGGAGCTGAGCTGAACCTGCACATGGTTGGAGTTAGTCTTAATTGTAATTCTCAGTTTAGATGCTTTATTCACGTGCAGACATTTGATAAAGGCGACCGTTTCATATTAAGCAGACCCGATATAAACACTTGCCATCAAGGCATTTTGTGAAACTTTTGTGATAAGAAGCCAAGCTAAAGCATGTTATAGTATTGTATTTGCTTTAATGCTAAGCAGGACTTTCCATTCTGGACTTCAGAAACAGTGATCCTAAAAAGAGAAATGATGATAAATGATAAATGATAAAATGCAGCAAAGCGCTGTGTGAACCAATTGAGTTTTATTTTGATTACCTTCACCGCAGGGCCTTTTTCTGATTCACAACAAGATCGCCAAGATTCACCCCAAGGCCTTCAGAAACATGGACCATCTCAGACTGCTGTACCTCTCCTACAACCTGCTCACTGAGATCCCTGCAAATCTGCCTCCCAACGTCATCGAACTCCGCTTCCATGAAAACAACATCAACAGGATCCAGAAGGATGCATTTAAAGGCCTGAGGAAGCTCCATGTGCTGGGTAAAACTTGACTCATGTTTGCCCTGTGTCTGATTAGGAATAATCAGCATCCTCGAAGGCCAGGTGTTCTCAGTCGACTGGAGCAGTTCATTTCACTGGTTGAACGATGACAACAGAGAAATAAGGAGCAATAACCTACATGGTTGAGGTCAGCCAGGCTAACTGTGTTAGCCTTGAAAAGGGATACAGAACAGACAAACGCAGTCCACCAGCATCTAAGTCAGAGGCATTTTTACTGTTAAAGTGAAGTCGATCTAGGCAAATAAAGGCAAAAAAAAAAAGAAAACGAAAATAGAGAAAAGTTTTGGGGTGGTTGGTTGTTCACCCAACTTCTGTACCAAAGATGTTTGGCAACGCTGTGGCAAAGTGACACAATTTTCTCTCAGAGAGAGGAAACTCATTACTCCCACAACCGCAAGAGGTCCAACGTCAGCTGAACTGCATATCTGTGAGGGTCTGTGTGAGGAACACCCAGGCTGAGTAGAAATGAATGAAAACAAGTCTATAAATGAAGTATGAAACAAACCGCATGCACTTCTGATCTGAAGTATATCAGCAACTTGATTATTTATAGTAGAGTTTGGTCTAACAAATTCTTATGGCCTTTTAAAGTGTGGTAATTCATTTCTGTTAATTAAGAGGTTAAAATAAAATGCTGTTGATGTATTTGAAGTTCTGTCTCTTGGAAAGCAAAGACACCAGAGTAGTTTACAACAAATACTGATAGCAATACTGAAGTTGCTGACAGAATATTCTACAATAAGAGAATGAACTGAATCTCTTATTTCCAACAAAGCTTCAAAGGTTTTCTTGATTGTGCTCTTCTTCAGTAAGTCACTTGCTGTACACTCTCTCCTGAAATCAGGCACAAAGTGGTTCATAAATAATTAAATGCGGTGTTTGTCCAAACAGAGCTGGGTGCCAACCCTCTGGCCAACAGCGGGATGGAGTTAGGAGCTTTCAATGGCTTGTCGACTCTGTATATTGGAATAGCAGAGGCCAAACTAACTGCTGTACCAAAAGGTATGAGCTCCTTCAACTGATGTCCTCCTCATTTAATGAAACCCTCAAACCGCTTTCTTCCTCCAGTCACCAACTTTCTATTAACTGTACAACTAAATAAGATCTGATCATTTGCCAGTCTTAACTGGTAATATTTGATGTGTTTGGTCCCTCCTAGACCTCCCATCCTCCATCACGGAGCTGAGCCTGGATTACAACAAGATTTCTAAGGTGGAGGTAGAGGACTTCATCAGATATAAAAACCTGCAGAGGTAAAAATGAGGAGCATTTGCTGCACATTCATTGTTTGCTGGTAAAAATTCTGAGGAAAAACAGGCCAGTAATGGCGAAATCTTCCATGACCTCTAATCGCACCTGCAGAGGTGGCTTGTCCCATTCACAAGTGACAGCATGTAATAAATAATTTTCTGTACTTTTTGCAGGCTAGGACTCGGCTTTAACCAGATCAAGTTTGTAGAAAATGGCAGCCTCGCCAGCATCCCAAACGTCCGTTCGATCCACTTGGACAACAATCGTCTGAAAAAGGTCCCACCAGGCCTGAGCTCCCTGCGCTACCTCCAGGTGAGACGCAGACACCAACACAGTATCAGCAGACCAGAGCGTATTTTATGAATTCAGCTGTGTCTGTCTGAAGTGCTAAACTGGATCCCTGTACTGACCCACACAGGCTAATATTTGAAAAGATGCAGAGGCAGCAGGTTCAGATAAACAGCTCAGACCTCTTTTTCTCTGGACGTGTCTTCCTGTATTTCTATGTCAGATGTGTAATCCTTCGAGGGTTTGAAGTCTTCTCCCAGCTGTAGGTGTCTGAAGCACCTCCAGGGAACGCCATCCATTTCACACTGAACTAACTCAAGCGGGTCATTTTAATCAGTTTTGCTTTCACTACAATGGAGCAGCTTTTCCACTCCAAACTCCTTCCAGATGAGATCCCCCTCCTCATTTCTAAAACCGAGTCCAGACGTCCAGCATATAAAACCCGTTTTGTCTTCTTGCACCTATGACGTCACATTTATTCTGCCCAGAGTTTATCGTTACAGATGGGACTTTGGCCCCTAAATCAAGTTTGACCACAGCTTGCTGCTTATCACAAAACCCTGTCAATGTCTGCATCACTGCTGCCGAACCAAACACACCTGGTGATCACATGCTTCAAATTATCCCCATAAGATACTCAACTAGGCCGACAAAGGCATTATCAGGGTTGGGAAAGACAGCAAAGCTGTTTGGATTTTTCCCAGACATCAAATCTGCTGTGATAAAATGATGTTAAGCTTTTCGACTTGTAGCTCAGTCTGTCTGTATTTTTCTTTCCTGGTCTGAGAGTTTCCAAAGAAGCTCGATAGCAGCATTTTCAGAAATTGGAAAAAAAAAAACAAAAAACAAAAAACAAACAAATCCTCTCTGTGCAGGTGATCTTCCTCCATGGCAACAAAATCAACAGTGTGGGCGTCAACGACTTCTGTCCCATCAGGTCCAATGTCAAGAAGAACCTGTACACGGGCATCAGTCTGTTCGCCAACCCTGTCAAATACTGGGACATCCAGCCGGCCACCTTCCGCTGTGTGACCGGGCGGAGGGGAGTCCAGCTCGGAAACTTCAGAAAGTAGCACGGAGTGAAAACCAGCCTCTCCAGATGGTTCATGAAAAAGGGAGAACTGTCTAAATCCTTGTCACAATATAAAAAAAAATTGGATCTGGAAACAAGTCTGATAGATCTGATAAGTCAAAAGTGAAAAAAAAAAAAAAAAGTTGGTAATTTCATTTTTGTATACTAGAACCTGTAAGTAGTACATGTTGTTGAACGTTTGTGCAATTTTCACTTAAAGTTTTCAGCCTAGGGAGCAAAAACTAAGCTGATCATGAATATTAAGCCATAAGTTAAAACCATGTGAACAATTCTCATTGCAAAGAGGATGGGAACAGTAACAGGTGAATCACTTGTGTGGTTCAGTCTATGAGGGGACCCTCAAACTTTTCCCAGTACCACAGCGCCTCCACCTGGTCAGTCATTGAACACAACCACCTTGAATTGACTTGAATGGCATTAAATGCTGATGCTCAATAAACGAGATTCATTTTTAGTTCTGCTCTTTCTGCTTTCAAAATCAGACAACTTTTATGGGATCAAGTTTAGTAGAAACAACAACTAGCTATGTCCTTATATCTTACTCCATACTGATGCCTTTTTAGTTGTGACATTTAAATTATCACAGAGGAATTCCCATTGTCCATAACAATTCCACGAAACTAACAGATATTTTTCTTCCAGCAGTGTCTGTTTCCTTTTATCTCATTGCATGTCTGTATTGTCTGTATAACACGTCCTCTGCAGAGCTGGGGATTATCTGTAACTGATGATTGAACGAACGATTCACCCTAAAGCTCAATTTTGTTGAAATAACTTATAGCAGCCAAAGTGAACCACAGATGACATTAAAGCAGGTGATGTAACGGCCAACCCAGAACGTCTGAAAGCATTTTCTTTTGAAATATGTTTGTTCGCCTTCAAAATGGTGCTATATTTATTTAGTATGTCTTTAAATAAACTTGGAACACCTCCCCATCCATGTCTTGACTTTTTGTCAAAATTAAAAGAATTTTATCCTCTTGTCTTCGAGGATGAGCTGGATGATTTTAGAATATGTTAATATTTCATTTGATATATTTTACTGAATAATTCAACACTAAAAAAACAAATGAATAACATCTCAATAACTAACGATTAAACATTCATTAGGTACTGATACTCAGTGTCACTCAGTAATTCCATGTAAAGTCCTATTAAGTAAAAAAAAAAAAAAAGTGTTAATAGTTTAATTTTTCTCATTAAACAAAATACAAAGTGAATGAAAAGAAGAGAAATCTAATATCAATGTTTGATTTAAATGTATTATTCTATTTTTTAAAGCATTCTTTCTACAGCTCAATGCTGTGGTGACTACCAAAGATTAGAAATCTGCTTTTCCAAAATCTAAATTCTAAATCAAAATTTTTTGTACTGATTCCAACAAAAGGGTCCTCTGAGGACAATGATAATTCTTGACTGTTAATAAGTACACAGCTGAACACTAAATCTGATTTATAGTTCCTCTCTGTAACCACAGCCAGTATCTTTCCTTTGTGGTAAAAATGAAGTGATTAGTTTAGACTCAGAGAAGTGAATTCTCCACCTTAGATGGAGGAGCAGGAGGACGGACAGAGTTCTTCCTTTCTTTACCAGCAGATGCTGCTGCAGGGTAAAGTTAGGGCGGGTTCCCTGGTGGTCAGTTTGGGTCCAGATTCTTATCCAGGAGAGAACGATGACAAAAACAATAAGTTTAGATTTCAGTAGTGTTGAGAACTTGTGGTTTTCTGGGTGATGGCAGCAAACAGACGATTCAAAGGGATCTATGTTTCTACTTTTATGAGAAGGAGCGCTGTAGGAGGAACCCCCTTTACTTAGTAAAACTGTCAGAGGCCTCAATAATCTTCAACTTTTTAATCTCCAAACCCTTTTAGCACAGCATCATATAAAATCCTTCAGCTTGTTGCTACAACCTTTTATTTACATCATACAATCCGCTACTTACAACAACTATTAAGGCCTGCATTGAAAATGGCCTTTATTACTGAAACATGTCTGCCAATTTAAAAGTAATTAGCAAGGAATTTGAAACTGCACAGAATTATGTTTAATAATCTTTATTATTTTTGACCACTAGTTATTTCATTTATTTTTTATTCTACTGGTGGGCATCAACTCAATAATTTTGCTGTTTGATGTTGCCGTGCACCTTTCTTTTTAATTTAACTTACTATCTAAATCTAGTTGTGCCAGAAGCTTTGAATTGGCAACAATATGACACCTGCGTATCACCTTTTACAGCGAGGAGCCAGGCAGTATTGGTTAGCTCTGAAGGTCCTGGGGCCATGTTTCGGTTCACTGGTGGCTTTAAATTGTCTGTAGGTCTGAGTGTGAGTGGTTGTTGGTCTCTGTGTGTCTCTGTGTGTTGGCCCTGTGATGGACGGCTGACCTGTCCAGGGTGACCCCCCCCCCCCTCGCCCAGTGTGAGCTGGGATTGTCTCCAGTTGTTAATGCGCTGTGTTCTCTACAAAATGACGCACAGATTATCACCGTTTCCTTAACCTGACTTAACCTGATTGTTGTTGGTTGTTGTTGTTTGCGTGCTGTTGTGTGAAAAACAACAGGTTTTCAGGTTTCAACCGCCGTAAATTCTCATGATTTTTATATTTTATAGTGTTGCTTCAAAGGAGCATTGATGGTGAACACAAACCGTTAGTCATTCTTGCCTGGCTGACAAAAACAATTCAAAAATAGAAACAGAAATAACGAATGCTCTGAGACCAGCGTGAAAACGTGACAGGCCGTGTGTGTTTTCTTTGCCCTCTCGGCCTCAGTGGGAGGCCTCCTGTCACACGGCAGCCAGCTCTCTGCAGACTCCCAGACAACCAGCACCTGCCAGCTGCCTTCATCATATCCACCTTTACACAGAAAAGAAGACCGTTTGTTGCTAACGTAGTGTGTTCGACCGGTTTGTCTTTTGAAATGAGGACTTGAGATGTGGGAGGGGTGGAGGGGATCTGCCTCTCTCTCTCTCTTCAGGAAACATATGGAACACATCTGCCGGTTGGCCAGGCCTCTTTCTGCCACGTCTCACAGCCACACACACATACACAAACACTCAGAAAATGGTCCTAACTTTGGGGCTTTTACCTCTCTTCAACCTCTGCTTTCACTCTTTTCTATCTTCTACTTCAGTCTCATCAGCTCCTCTCCCCTCCTCCCCCTCTGCCTTCCATCCAGGACAATCTGTCCACCAACCTTCAATCCTACACAGATGAGCCTTTCAGCTGGTGAGGTTAGTTTGAGAAATACATCTATTAAGGATATGTGGATGCCCGCCATGTTAAAGTGGAGAATTTGTTAATTATGCCCCAGTTCAGCCGGCAGCTGCATCTAAATTCGGACTAACTAGATTATAACAGCTTATTCTGGGTTGTCCTAAATCAGTGAGTTAAACAATGGCAGCTGAGAAAGGCAGCCATCATTTCCCTGAATTTGCATAACACAGTTTGTGTCTCCTAATCACAACAATCAGTATCCATTGAGTGCCAGTTACTTTTCAGTTCAATTCTTCTGAATTTAGAGTTGGACATGTGAGTTTCACTTAAAATAATAAAGAGGAACTTCACTAACATCTTCACTGACTTCACAATGCAATGAATGTTTTATATACACTTCCAAACATACGACTAAGCTTGTTGACAGTAAAGGAAAGCAAGTAGTGATGCTAAGTAACACATCAAAGCCTTGTAAAAAAAAAAAAAGTGAGGTGACTAAGCTGTTATTTTGCAACCACATTTGATATGAGATGAGAATTATAAATATCTTCTCATTCAGGTCTGGGAAGCCTATTATTCTAAAGCTACTTGCAAAATTCAATTGTGTGTGAGAAATAACTTACTGCTGCAGGTCTGGTATCAGATGGATTCGTTTGATCACCAGCTGAATAAAATGCTTTAAAGAGCTGTTGACGTTAGTTTAAAGTTCACACTCACTGCACTATTTGGGAAATGGTGGTATGGTGCTGCTGGTACAGACCTGAACAGCTAATCATGATCTATTCATGTAATGAAAACCTATTTCTATACTACGATATACTTTGAGATAGAAGAAGAAAGGGGTGGAAGAATGAAGTATGGAGATTTATTTTTTCAATATTTTCATCGAGCCACTGTTCATCTATTTCTGCTTATCTAATTCTGTGTCTGCGATGATGCAATCATCCCACAAAAATAACTCATAAGTCTCATATTTACCTCCTTCTTCTCTTTTAGGCCTCAGTAATGTTTTTCATATGAAAAGCTTTCCTTTCAGTAAACACTTTAAATCCACGATGTGTGCAGGATTTATTGTTTCTTCTCGGCAACATGTCTACCATAAAGGCCGGTTATCTGCCTGAAATGGTAAATCAGCTGTTCCTCTCTGTACTTCAAATACGTTCAATCCAAAAATAACAAATTCAAATCACGTTTCCAAGTGTCTATCCTTTCCTCCCCTTTCTTCCTCTACAAACAACTTTAAAAAACGGTTTCAAAGAGAGGATCCCTTCATGTATGAGCCATAAAGCCAGACATGTCACATGATGACGTCACCGGCTCACATGAGGTGCAGGAGCTGCAGCACCTCCAGAGGTGGGCCGCGTCAAACAGGACAGAAATAAGAACTTTATCACTCATACTCTCTGACTGCGTGACACATTGAAAATTGACAGCAGTGTGATCAGCGGCAGACATGCTGTAGGTAAAGTTCTGTTTATTCAGGCTTGTCAGAATGAATGAATGACTTTATCCTGACAGCTCAAAAACTTTCATCTTTTCTTTTCTCTTTTAAACTTGGTGGCACTTTTTAAGTGGAATGAAGTGGAGACTCAATCCTGCTAAACAAGCTTGATGGTAATTAGTTAATTGGTGCCCAGAGTGTCAGAAATATATCTCCATCAAACAAATGCTGAGGGATCCATTGGGATTTTATGATCTGTCTCAACAGGATGCAGCGAATGACCTTGATTATGCTGCATCTCTGAGAGGAGCTGGTTAAAGGCCAGCAAAAGAGGACCCTCAGTGGGAACTCAGGTTTCTGCTGTTTAATTTTAAGACAAATCGAGCCATGGTAAAGTCATCAAGGAGGAGAGAAGCACCGCTCCTCTGGCTGAAGACCCCAAAACCTCCCCAAACCTCCCTAAACCTAGTTTGATGTCACACTACCTGCAATTTCTCACCGACTTTCCAATATCTACAAGAAGTGCTGATCAAATACTTAAACAGTGAATCTAAGTAAGGTTGTTTTAATTGACGCTGTAATTGAGTCTGTAATCAACTGTTTTACAACTTACAACCGTTTTAATCACCTGACGAGTGTTTAATCGTCAGAATAAATATCTATTAAAAGGGGAAACTCGCTCAGCCATGTAAGACCTGAAAGCACTTCTACAATAATCTAGAAACATTCAAAGACATATAGATTTTTTTTTCCATAATAAACCATTTTCCAAACAAGTGAGTTCCCCTTAAAAGGCCTTAGTGTTTTATCTGGCTACATATGAGCCGTGTACGACACCAACTATACACATAACTGCAGATAAGAAACGCTCCTTTCAGCAGTCTGCTTTGTGGTGAAAAATATAGAGATCAATAGATGGAGCCAAAAAGGAGATTTAGCTGTCCTGGTGATTCAATGTGATTCAATGTGAATGTGGATTTTCACAAATAGCACCTGAAACGTGTCCATGCTTTCCTCACACATACACAGAATCATATCTTAGTCATTGTGATGGTAATATAAGATATACATTTTCAGTTAGAATGATGTTTCTGCGTTTCATTTAGACTGAAAAAATAAAAGAATTAATAAATTATTATGAAGTAATGCACACGTGCCTTTCCATCTAGGGAATCTGATTTTCAAGCTGTAGCTTCACGACACTGATAATGAAGAACTTAAAGGGAACACGATTGTTCTTTGATTAATTGTGCAGTCCTAGATTAGGGTTATGTTTATAAAATGCACAGGAAGAGGAAAATAGCCAGACAGCAGGTCCAGTCTGTTTTATCTTTGTGCATTTTGTGTAAAGTTAACATTTACAATTTGCCATTGGTTTGGTGCGAAGGCTTATCCAGTGGGATCCACTCCCAACCGGTTCATCGTCAGGTTTTTTGGAACTCCAACAAACTCTGCACAGTTACTGCCAACAAAGCCAAATACATAACGAGTCTCCTCCGCCTGCCGTGGACGCTTTCAGAGAGGTGCCAAAGTTACAGCAAAAAAACTCAGGTTGGAGAAAATTGTACACTTAGTCTGTCAGCGCTCACTCATCACACATCCACTGCCCAATAACACACACACAACACAACACAACAACACACACCAGCGACTCATCCAAAGCAGAGCCAACGCTAAATGAGTCCAGTGAAATTAAAATGTTTAGAGGTGAGGACTGAAAGGTCTGTTTGTTCATGTGAGAGAATCCCAGCAGTGATGCCTTCAGCAGAGAAAAAGCTGACATGAAAAATGAGCAACGAGGCCTACGAGCCAATTGCTGTCTGGCCCTGGAGTGGAAAAACCTGGTCTATGATGCATGTGTGCGAGAAAGAAAAAGGGAGTGCAGATGTGATGGAGAGCATCAAAACAGTCAAATAAAAGTATTTTAAGCAAAAGCAGTGAAGTGGTGAAATCCTTCAAATAAAAAGCAAATATTAGAATAATTTCTCACACGTTTTAAACCAATTAAAAATCACTGTTGTTCAATTTGTCACCTATGAAATGAGTGAATCAGTATGCACAGAGTTTACAGACTAGTCAAAGAAATAAAAATCTCACAACGAACTGTTTAAATAAAGGCGAGGACGTAATGTATCCCAGAAAACGTGATACAGCACAGTTTTGGTTTCGAACAGCTGTTTGTGCAGATAAAATCACTTATATAAAGCAGACGTAAAGATATCTGGCTCACCAAAGACTCGTTGTTGGTCTCATTTATCAATTAATCAGCATCACTTAGTATCACTTCACTGTGCAGCGTGCAGGTCGGAGTATTTCCGAGCACATGGGTGAGTTTCCAGCAGCTTATGTGTCATCCCTGGTTTTATCTGTGAAGAATTAGACTGTCTAAATGTCGGGTGCTGATTTAATAAAACATTAAATGAACATGCACGAATGCAAAAGGCACAAAATGAGATGGTATAACCTGAGTAAAATGAATAAATGCAGAGAGACAGGAGAGTGGACATGAGAGCGACAGACAGATGGTCATCGGCAGAATCACAGACACTGTTATTTTAGCCAGTAGCGATCTTAAAGCCAGAGCTTTTGAAGGGCAGTCCAATAAAAAGAGATTTTATCCAGATGGAGTCTACTGCTCAGGAGACAGCCATGTTCTCCTCATCACAATTAGCACACAGGGAATCGTTCAAGCCCACAATGTCCTATTAAACAGGCATAATTACATTAACATGGGAGCTTCCCAGAATTCCCTTGTCTCCGCACACACATGAAAAAGGCATCGACTTTAACCACAAACAATAATATAGATGGATTGTAACTGTAGTAGGGAGAAGACCGAGTAGGCTACTGGACCACAAGTGTGATTGGAAAAAGGGCAGACTTTTTTTTTTACACACAGGTCAATACTGTACTTCACATCAGTCTGCCACAGAGCCAAAACCAAACCTGACTTTTTTCAACAGCTGAAGAATTTCAAGAAAAGCTGCACAATTAATTAAGATACAAGCAAAGTCACAATATCACAGGAGCTGCAAAAATGTAAATGATGTAAATCATTTCAACAAAATATGCCAGAACTTTTAGATCCAACTTCCAAACGAAGGATTTATTGGTTTTCTTAGTCTATTTGTTCTTCCAAACCAATAACTGTTTGGAAGAACCATTTCTGTCAAACTGACCAGATTACCAGATTTAAAGGCCTATACAGCAGTTAAAAGCACCCATGGTCCTTATACGTCATACGAAGGAAGTTTGCAGCAAAGTATCCCCGTCGTCTGATCATATAAACATCTAGTGAGGCATTAAAAAGATTTATTACCTCATGGAACCAAATATATGACTCCGGTCCACGTTGAAAAACAATAACATGTGGAATCAAACACGAGGCTGATGTTTCGTTCTCATCAGTAATGAATTTATCATGAGTCTGCAGACTGTTTTAGGATCACTTGATCACAGGAACAAAGCAGCTGGAGTTTGGAGAAATACTTTTAAGACAATGGATCTAACATTGCGAAAGCAGTTTCACGCGTAACAGGACAAGGCCTCTGTGTTTTGAGACACGTTACCATGCTGTTTTTTTTTGTTGTTGTTGTTGTTGTTGTTCTTCTTGTTTTTTTCTTTTAGTTCCAAAAGACACACATTTCTTTTCATATCATTAACTGTTGTTCTGTTTGAGCTGTTTGTCCAGAAGCAAAAAAATTACAGTACTTCCACTGTTAGCTGAAAGAAAAGATGAAGTGGAAGGCAGCTCTTCAGTCAAACCTTTTACAGTGTGGTAACAGTCAGTGACAAATACAAAAAGCCTCCTCCATCTGTCTGGATAATACATTCAACGGTCATTAGAGAACAGAGAACCACTATCAAATACCACCCAAATGGAACCAAGTCAACAAATAACACTCTCCATATGTCCCCTTATGCTTTTTTCAATCGGCCTCATTGAATTCAATACATAATAGTGGGACTGTATTTTTTAATGAGGATCAGTGACTAAATGAACAAACTGCTCATTTTTGGTCCATGAAGAAAGAAGGCACTCTTTCTTCATTCAGCAGTATTCAAAAAGAACACACTGATATTAACTCACAGCACAGAATGAAAACAGATGGCACACGCAGCATAAAGTATTTGTTTAGTAATGAATTCAAGGAATATTTTTGCAATAACTATGGTGTAAATAATCAATAACTGTTCGTGTTTAATTGATGTTTTCACAAATTATATTGTTTTGAAAACAATCCAAGCGGGTTTGCTCAGCATTAAATTTTTTCATGAGTGAGTAAAAAGCTTGTCATGTTAAAGGAAATTAAAACAGCAAAATCCTTCATCTTCACAGATCTCATGAACATAAATCCTTTCAGTCTGAATCGTTCCATTAACACAGATTCATTTTCCTTTTCAACAGCCTCAGGTCCAAGAATGACGTACCGTACCTGCAAACACATGATGACTTCGGGCTCTGTGAGCCAAGTCACACAAAGTGCCTTCAGCTGTAAGTACAGTAAGGCCTTATCTTCTGGTACACTGACTACTGATGGTGCAGTTCATTTGGAAAGTGTCACACTTTTTTCTAATTTTGTTGTGGCGCAGGCTATTGCTGAAGATTTTCCTTCATCCCGCTGCACTCAATACCCCCAAGGGACAAAGAGAACAATCTGTTAGGCTTAGGGTTGGACTCTTTGGTATGAGTATTCAGGCCCTTTGTCAGGACACTAGAAATTTATCTCGGCACTTCCCATTTTTCTTACCCTCTTTCAGATGTTTCTATCAAACAGCTGCCAGATTTAGAAAGGCAATGAGCCTGACTTTATAGGGGCTTATAGCTGACTTGGCAAATCAAAGCGTAAACAAAGCCATGAGGAGAAAGAAACCGCCTGCAGAGCTTAGACGCAGGATTGTGGCGAGGCACAAGTTTAAGGGGTTCTCAAAACTCTGAAACGGTTTGAAAAGTTCGGAACAACCAGGAATCACCTAGTTATGGCCAGCCAATAAGGATGCAGGGACTTTGGTAAGAAGGGAACCATAAATCCACCGGTGACTTTGGAGATCCCGTGTGGTGATGAGAGACCTTGTGTGAACCAACGGTCAAGGGTGGCAGAAAATCCCCAAATCCAGATATTTAAAGCTTGTTGCATCAAACCCAAGAAGACTTGAGGCTGTAGTTTTTGGAAGAAGGTGCTTCAAGTCAGTGCTGAGTGAATGGCGTGAAAACTTGTCAAATTATCAGTGTGATATTACAGAGTCTCCTTCTACTCTTCACCTTGTCATATGGAGTGCAGCATTATAAGGATTTTTTTGTCCTTTTTAGCACCAAGCTGCAGCATAACAAAAAGCAAAAATAAGAAAAGATCAGCTGGGACGGATGACCTGAAGGGAAATTAGTCACCGTCTGAAAGCCTGGTACATTAGGGACTCACGTGAATAATCAACACCTAATTGTGAACTAGCATATATTTAGTATCCAAATTGGTTTTAGAGTCGGCATGAATCACTCCTGAGCCAGTATTAGACTGTCCTTCAGGTTCTGTCTGGGAGAGGGAAAATGCCAGGAATGCTGGGATAACAAATCCAGTAGTCATCAGAGAACAGAGGATAACTATCCAATACCACCGCAAACTGGAGCCCAGTCAGCCAATAATACTCTCCATATGTTTCATACTGGTTTAGTCCAAACCATCATGTCTCAGTTGACAGTTTAATCAGAGCCAGCCTCTTGTCCAGTACCAACAAACCAAGACTGTCTAAGACACTAACTCTGTCGACACAAAACAAATTCAAGACTGCAAAAACATTTGATCAAAAGGAACGAATGCACTTGTTTTATTTACCAGAATCTCAACAAAGAGGCTGTAAAACTCTCTGGTCTCCACTTCAAGTCATGTTTTTCTTGCTTCAATCAAATCATTTTGCCGATGAAACAAGCCTTCGAGCAGAAACTGCATGTCCTCACAGAAAGCCTGTCATTGGTTTCCCTGTTGGGATGAGTGCATCACATGGGAAGCATAATCCATAACTTTGATCTCTTTTATATTTATCCGTGATGCATTCCCATCCATCACTGGGAATAAACACCTGTGTAAATAGCTGTAAAGTGCACATATTGTGCTACCATGTTAGGGCATCTCCAGATTTCGCTCTCATGTCTAAAGAGATAGTGATTTCATTGACTAAACAATCTTTCCTTTCAGCAATCCTATATATGCAAGAGCTGTGAGAGCCTTGTACTCAACTAACCACATAACCTGTGTTAGTATTTCAGAAGCAGAGAAATGGCATTTATGTGCATTTAGTCAAGAATCCATCCATGATGCTGATCGCTGGGGAGAGTTTATTCTGTCCTTCACACCATGAAGGAAAACTGGGTGACATTATCCAAATGTTATTTTCAGTTGGATTTCAGTGTTGAAGACCTGACCACCACTCCCAGCCGTCCCAGCCTCTTGGAAGCTTGGTTCCTTAACTGTTTTGCTTGAGTGGAGAAGGGACAGTAAATCTCAGGCTGGGATGAGAACCTCCAGGCTCTGGGAACTATGAAAAGGCTCTTTACAGTAAACAGTTGACAGCTACACAGACTCAGACCCTGACATGTCCACAATATGACATGAACCAAAGCTCCTGCATAATTCACCACACCTGATTTCAATGGAGTCAACACAACGCTGCTCTGAGAATGGAGAGAAAAAGTACTACTTTTGGTGAAGGAAAGTTAATAGCTTGAACTGAGCGTGTAATAAAAACAAAACAAGAAAGAGTACACATTCAACTCAGCATGTAAATATTCTTTAAAATTCAAACAAGGACAGGATGATAACTGCCATATCAAACGTACTGGAAGGTAACTGAATGCAGGCCTGCCATCAATTACTGTACCTACAATAGTTTCGATCTAACAGCAATTTATCAGCCATCTTACACAGAACAACTTGTGTAGCATGACAGACTCGTATGAGCAACAGCATACTTTAAATCCTGGCCTTCCTCTCTCTGTGTATCCCCAACATCTGCTCTGCATCTGGCTCTGACAACAGGAACCATCCGCAGACACGGCGTCTTCTATCAGAGGCCCTACAGTGCTCTTCAATACAGGTTCATAACACACAACAAAACAGTAACTCAAAGCAATGAGCTAAGGAAGTCACCTGTTCTTTACTCTTTCCTGAAGATCAAATTCAATTTAAATAGGAAAACTGCATTAATATTTAGATTTCTCCTGCCTATCAGGCTAATAAACCCTAAACAGGGAGAGGGTGACTTCCAGGAACAAAAATACAAACACAGAAAGCCATTTTGTCTTGAAACAAAATGCTGCATGGTCAAAGATTTCACGTCCTGAAGATGATGATGTGGAAAGAGGTCATTCATTGGTTATCAAAAACAAAACATAAACTCTCTAATCCTGTGCTCTGGAAAAAAAAAAAAGTTGCTGAAATTAAAACCAAAGTGGTGGTCTCCTTGCGGAGGCCACAGTTGTTCTGTTTTAACCATCAGGTCGTCTTCAGATCCTCTGGGACTGAATTCCAAGGCTGAGTGCCAGTATTTGAACCAGCAGAAGGAAAACGACTCAGACCTACAGTGAATAAGAGGCCAGAATAACTCTCCTGCATCGGGGTTTACTTCCAAAGGATTACAGGAAATATCGTACAGTAATACAGAACTGAGAACTAATTCAATTGAACATTTTTAAAACAGCATGTTGAACTGTTGGAATAACTTGTAAAACTCTACTTGTGGGGCATCTGAGGCAATGACTCATATGACCGATATGCTTATAAGAGTAATGTCAGCTTGAAAACTAAAGATAAAAGATGAGTCACATTTTAATTGATCATAAATTTTGAAACAACATTTTCAGTACTGTCCTAGAAAATTAATAGCTGGATTTAATAGTTGGGGTGGAAAGATGGGTCAATGGAACTGTGACGTGGGAGACACGATGTTCCCTTTCTGGTTCAAATCAATAGTCATCAGGTTTCTTTTAACTACGGCCGCCTTATTATTGTAACGACAGAAAAGACCATCCAATCTTAACGATGTACTTACTGCAGTCCACAAAATGATCTCCTGAACTTTGAAGGCTAATGATCTAACCCTAATAATCTTTTACATTTCGGGGGAAGTTGGATTTCTACATTTAAAAGGCCAATATGTCTGCTGTGTTGTGCTTTCTTATATTTTATCATCCCTTATTCATCACAAGGGAATTTTGTTTGCAAATGAATAAAATATATAACATTCGCTAAGACTGCAGACAAACGGGGGAGATTGTGGTTAAATGGTCAATACCAAGTGGAAACACACCGTCATGTCAATTCTTAGTTTGCAAGCTGTTGTTTCTGAGCTCTCATGTTTTTAAATTTGTTTGTTGGAGAAGAAGAAACCATATTGGAGGAGAAGGTGGAGGTGAGGGGGAACACTGAGCCACTCTGTGGGCTCATGGTTTGTGGTCCCGGCTGCCAATCACAAAGTAGCCACATCCTGATGCATGCCCTGCTTTATGGTCCATTTTCCTCTCAGTCCGTACACTAGAAAGTTAAGATTGTTTTGTATTGAAGAAGACTTGAAACTAGAGACTGAAAACATAAACGTTAAGAAACTGTTTACTGAGCAAATAAATAAAAACAAGTAGCAGCCAATTTCACATAGACTTCAATAACAGCTGAGTCCTTTTAACAACCGTGGAGTCTTCCCACAGAATGCAGATTGAAGACTCATCAGCGTTAGCTTCATTTTTCAGATGTGGTGTCTCTGATTATTTTTATATAGTCTATGGTCAGCACCTAAAACAACCACAACACCCTCATTTCCTCATTATGTTGATAGATAATGTAATCAAGAAGTAATCAGAAACAGCTTTCAAAACAACACTTCTTGAAAATAAGTGTTGTTTTTATTTAGTATAAGTGTTGTTTTTACAAGTAATAGTGAAAAATGTACTCTCCTTTTAGCTCTGGTTTGTTCAGCACTCACTTGCACGAAAAACATCTGACTTTTTCCACTTTCTTGGCCAGCTATTTGCAAATTTCCCTCTGTCATATGGTGCTGGAGGTGTAGAGTTGAAAACTGTTGCCTGCTGTTCCTAGAAATAGGGCTCAGAGTGTAAACCATCCAATTAATGTTTCACAAAACCAAGAACACAAAATAAAGAAGGTTAAAAAGCTCCAAAGAGATCCAAAGCTATGTGATCCTTATGTGGATTATGTGATTCTTCTCATTTCAGCTTCATGTGGGGCCTCATGGGGGAGGTGAAGTAGTAGTTTTGTATCAGCCATTTAATTTGAAAAACATGTAACACTGGTTACATAACAAGTCCCCGAGCTAAAATAAAAAAAAAAAAACAAAACCCCAAGTCTGCTGCCACTGCTATGTCACGAGCAACACACAGAGCTCTGAGTGGTGGGTTAATATATCATGAGAGCTGTCGGACAGACTCGTGCAGCTCAATGCTGTTTAATGCCTAACCAGGTGGTCTGCTGCGTCGAAAGCTTCTCTGCAGTCAAATGGATGTCTGTCTGTGGGGTAAATTCACTGGCGTATATTGTTTTGTCTCGGCCATTACGCATTGCTCGCCTCCACCTGTCACCCGAGGGCCAAGCCCAAAGTCACACTGAGCAGAGAGCCAGAAAAAAGTTTTACCATCACAGTGACTGTGTTTGTATGATATAGAAGTCGTGGTTAGGAAAAGGCAAACTTAAGGATTACAAAACTCTGAAACAAGCTCACCAGTTTTACCAGTTTGGTGAAAAATCCCATTTTATGACTGAAAACAGCTTCTTTTTTAGTTGTTTGGTTTTTTTTTTTGTAGGACTCTGAGGAGATCAATCAGTAGTAATCAGCTCTTCTGTAGTATTGATGGTGAATCTTAACCGATCGGCTCAATTTAGATCTGGAGAGATTATAGTCATTGTTGTGCAAATTTATTGATTTGTTATGACATCCAAATGCAGCACAAACCTTTCATAAAGTAATTGTCAAGTGTTAAAAGAGGCTCATCACCGGATGAGTCAACACGACAGGACTAAAGTGTTTAGTGTGTTGTTATTGGTGGCTTTCCGCACTCACATTCTTTCATTGTGCAATGGAATAGCAGCAAACCACCGTGACAGCTAAACTCTGGTACAGAAAATTAGTGACAGTAAAAACATTCTCCAGTTGCTGGCCCTTTTCCCAGAGTCATAAAAGTTTAAAGGTGTTCATAATTGCTAACACACCTGTAACAGTCTGGGCTCATGTTCCTGGGATGTTTATATCTGGGCCCCCTTCTTTTCCTCTCCTCTTGAAGGCTGAAATAGTCACCTGTTTTCTATTTAACTGTTTTGCCGTTAAACTTCGGTCTTTGCTCTCTCTCTGTGCTTGTTTATAGAGAAAAACTGTTTCTTGCAGGTCTATTTATCCGTAGGGACATCACCGAAAAACACTCCAAATTCTTAAGAACTGCTCTGGGGAAGCCCAGCATCCCTCTGACTTGACAACCAAGGTTGAATTCAGCCCAGGAACAGCTGGACCATAGCAGCTGTTGAATACACTCAGTGAACAGTCCCTTCACTTTTATTACTAAGAATCTCTTGGCCTTTCTGTTTTGGAAACTTCTCCCATGCTTCTTGTTTTGCCATTTTCCACTAATTCTGTTTTTGATTAATTTCTGGCCTCATTTATTTATCTTAATTTCTTTTTTTTTCTGTCTGTGTTTATTGCATTAGCTGTTATTTATTCCTGTATTATTGCCTGCACAGAACTTCATAACTCTTCCACAAACCAAGCTCTGCAGACGTCTGACAAACATTAAACAATAAAGAAGAGTTGATTAAAGAGATGAACAACTAAGATAAGTCAAGTCCAAGATATCTTTGGGTGATATCTTCCAGGGGTCACTGAGACCACTGAGAACCTGTTCACCTTTTGGTTTTTTTGGGGTTTTTTGACCATCACAAGAGCCATTTTCATTCACAAGCCAACTCATCAAGTCAGCTACAGTAAAAGTCTGAAGCACTTGAGCCCCTTCACATGTAGACGGAAGTCACTCTCAGTCTAAAAAGTGGTTGACGCTGTTGTACAGCACAGAGTCAACACACCCAACTGCTGCTGCAGGTAAGATGGACTGGGAGACTGACAGGAGGATTTCTGCAGCGTCTGCAGTAAGGTGTCAAACTGTTGTAGGGAAGAGTTTGGAGCCAGAGCTCGATGTATCAGTTGATCTACAGTCAAACGGTTACCTGTGCTCAAAGACTGATATCACACAAACCAAGTGAGCTACATTCATTTCCATGGGAGGCCGTTTGGCTCACCTTTGGAGGAGAGATTGCAGAAGAACTGCTGCTCAGTTGAATTGTTAAGCATCAGATCAAGTGGTCTGAAGGATCTTTTGTGGACACATAGTAAGGATGCTATGTGATCTGGGGGAGCTAAATATGTCAGCTCCCTTGAGGTTGGATTATGGTTGGCATTTAACAACATTAAAATGTTGTGTTTTGTGCTGTTCTGAGCAGTACTATTAGGCAGAATGAAAAGCCAACAATAAAAAGGGAGTCGCTGTGATATCATCCACAGAGGATAATGGTGTCCATTAAAGGAACGTGTCAGGAGAAGACTCAGAAGGAGGGAGCAGTGTTTGAGTTAAATTGTGTGTTACCAATAATACACAATCAACTCATAGAAAAATAATTGTGCGTAAAACACTCAAAGTGCACCCGGCTTTTAAAGGGAATGGTTAGTTCATTACTTGTTACTTGATAATTACTCCCAAACACAACAAAGATGAAGTCCAGACCTTTAAACCATGTGTCAGATGATGTGATATGGACAGCCCTAAAAGTATTTTCACCATGTGCTTCAGACTACTTGGCTCAGATGCTTCTGACTATGTGGCTTGTTAAAGTAAAGCCTGTGGTGTTTATAGTTGATTCTGAATAGGCTACTTTCTCACCTTGGTACAGCTGGTCTATCAAAGTGTAAAGTGGATACAGAAATGGTCAGATACTGCCCCAGTTGTTGGAAAAATATGGAAGGAGGTGATTTCTGAAGCCCTTCTGACAAGCACCTCTGAAAACCATACCTGCAGCTGTATGTACTTTGCCTGTTGCCACCGGTTGGGCAAAAGAAAATACATGAATGGATGGATGGAGGATGAATGTTTCTAACATTTCACTGACCATTAGATATCTGGGACAGGAAATGTATATGATTTTGTCTTTGCAAAGTCTGATGGGGCCTAATTAGAAACATTCATCCTCCATCTTTTATATCTCCGTCTATATATATATATCTCCATCTATAAATATATATAAAGAAAATTTTTCAAAAGGTAAATTATTTTTGCACCTTTAAAATATTACAAAATGGGCCACATTAACATCCGATTTTCTGACAGTCACTTCTTGTTATTTACCTAAGGCCCCCCCCCCGCCATCCCGGCGTGGACAAACCGTCAGATTTTTGCTGTGTTGCTCTTCCTTCAAAGTTATATAAGACAATCTAATGAATCATGCATATCAAAAAACAGAAATGAAAATTAGATTTGCAAGGCTCAAAGATGAAAGGCATGTGAACAACATTTTCATTCAAGACACCTCAGCATCAGGAAGGAAGCAATAAGGCAACCAAATGCTGTTGCTGGAGGGATTGTCCTGGTTCCAGTCTCACAAGCAGAGTCCTCAGTTAGTTTGGATACAGCACTTTGTGTTGTGTTTATGATTGCAGTTGTACATGACACTAATTAAAACTAAGTGTAATGTACTGTTGGTGTTGGTCCATGCAAACTCTTACATTCATGCAAGGTGAATGAAGAGACACTTAATCTGTGTCTGATGGTTCAACACAGTAACCACAATAAAGACCTGCCTCCTGGATATAATTATATTTCACATACTAACGAATGATGATTGAAGGCAGCAACCCAACATACAGGGTTTTAAAAACAACCACAGCTTCAGTGCTGATTCCTATGGCGGGATTAAAATCCCCTATTTGGTGTTTTGATGGATGAGGATACATCAAAACCTTGTTCAACAGAGGCTGTGTGCTATTTTCTGTCTTATTTGTTCAAATTTTAATGGAGAATAACCTGAGTTACTTTAATTGGTTGATAATTTAAAAGCGTTAAAGTGAGTAAGACCTGAAATATCAGTCCCTCTGAAAGGAATTATCCAGATATCAAAACAGATTGGCCTGCTGGTCAGTTAAACTGTTAAATGTGTTATCTACCCAAGAGCTGAGAGAAAAGAGAGCCAGTGAAGGGAGAAAAAATGAAGGATAGGTTGGTTATTACCAGTCATTACTGAGTGGTTGGGCAGAGAGCACAGACATTCCTCCTCCTGACAAAACACACTCACACTGTGAGTGTTAATGACATTTTTCTGCCTCCTCTGCAGTTTTTGTGATGCACAGAAAAAAAAGTACACTTCATTCTCTTTGTCTTTTTTCCATATGTGCCCGCTTTTTCACGTGTCTGCCTCTTTTTTTGTTTATCCTGTCTGTGTTTCTGTCTCTCTCACAGCAGATGGATGGTGGGTGGTCAGGGAAGGGTTAAGTGCTCTGTTCGACAAACTCTGCTTCAGGAGTCTGCTGGAAGCTACCGGTTCAGCCTTTAAATACAGTCGTTTGACACATCCCAATGAGGGCTCATAGCTGAGAGCAGCTGCTGACCCGAACTCAGGCTTTAAGGCGAGCTGGTGTGACAGCATCACACTGCTTTGGACGGCATGAAGGCTTTCTTATTCACCTGTATGCTGGTGCCATGGCTGGTGGCAGCCTCGGCCAGGACGTCTGACCAGGACTCACAGCTGATACCTGGATCTCTACCTGGCAGGGAGCTGAACGGATACTTCAGTGACAGTTTGATATCAAGGAGGGCTCGGGTAAGAGGCGTCTTATGTACTTCATGCTTATCTGGAGGAACATAACTCAGAAAATATTTATTTATTTCATAAAGTAAAATGTATTTTTTTTCTCCAAACTTTGACACAGTTTCACACAACTAGACCAATGTTTGTTTGCATGTAAACATTCTCAACCAATAACTCGCAGAATGACTTCAACAGACAATCTTCACAGTTGTGATTGAACCTCTTACATAATGGATGAAAGTGAAATATTGAAATGATGAAAAATTTGTATCAACACAGAAAGAACATGTAATATTTTAAGAGGCACGAATATTCTGGTCAAACTGGGCAAAGTGTTTGACTTAATGAAGATTTCTACTAATAAAAGGAAGGAAAAAAAATGCTTAAATCATGCTTGATAACTGGCAATATTGAAAATTCACTATCCAGTCTGATTACCCCAAAATCTAATAATGTACACCATTTTAATGTAAAAAAACAAAAAAAAACAAAACTGTCAACACTTGATTTGATCGTCCTCTGGTGAAAGATAATTGATTCAACAGTCCCACACACACACACACACACACACACACACACACACCTTGCTCTGACTAACTTGTTCTTACACCAAACCCCGACTCAACCACACTATCCCTCAACTAACCACTTTTCAAAAAATGTTTGGGTGAACCAAAACCAAAGTCTGGCCCGGTCGTTACTTTGGGAAACACTTGCAGGAAGTGAAAAAACCACAAACATCTCAGAGAATTGGGTGGTGGGGTGGAAGGGGGGGCGAGGGAGAGAATATTGCTATGAAATGTAACTTCAGTTTTAATGAGTAACAACTTGATTTGGGAGCAGCTGGTTTTCATAGAGGATTCTGCCCATGCCAGATCCTTCAGAGACAGGACTCATACTCTCCTGCTGATACGGTTAACTACTTAGATGCACTAAGATGCACCAAACATTGTTCTATTTGATTAGTTAATGGGACGCTCAGCCAGCTCAAAGACAATCAGCAGCGTTGTGGCTGGAATTTTTCTCAGGGATAATTGATATTCTGCCAAATACGCACAAACCTGGAAACAAAGGTGTTTCCCATCGGCAGCACCAGAGGACTGATGGTCTCACATCAATACAGGTACAAAGATAGTGCTGCATTGGACCAGACGTGGTCCCTAACTGCTAACTGAGGACATTGAGTCAACTCTGTTCTCAGACTGAGAACAGAACTGTGTCACAAAATGCCTTTTTAAACATGTTTCAGGAAGTTCATCCAACAAATGCACTGCACGTGCCAATGAAACGCTTCCCAGTAGATTCCTGCTAAATGACCGTAACATGAACTGACCTGGGGAGCTGGAGATGGTGGATAAAGTGATTATCACCGTGATAATGTGCTATTTGGAAAACTGAGACTGGACCCTCTGGATTTTGATCCATTTTACCTGTTTTTTAAATCAGCACTTAAACCATGTACACGTCAATGAAACACAACAAGAAACTAAATTCCTTCTTTTCCAAAGGTTAACATCACACGACACCTTTAGCGATCACTCAAATAACTTAACATGAATTAATATCAGCAAGACATGACATCACCATCAGTGTGAGTGAAGATCAAACCTGTGTTTAATTCTACATTGATGCTCTTTGCTCTAGCCAATGAGCTGGCCAGTATATGAACAGGCCATGTTTTCTCCTGCAGAGGGCCCTGGCTCCTGCTGATGAACCTGATGAAAGCCCAACCCCACCGCCAGCAGACGCTATAGGTAAGAGGTTAACCCTGGTTATCTCATCAGCCACTGGTCACACATCCAACAACATCTAATCACAATTGGAAGGGAAGTTTATAATTTTATTTATTAAGGTTTGATTAAGGTTTGGAAAAGGTAGTCAAAGGTATTGTACATGTTAGGATTAGGACAATCGTTGCACCTGCTTCCTCGTGCTATTGTCCTGTCAGCCAACCATATGGCAGACCTGCAACAGATACTCAGAAGCTTTGAGACAAATATTCAATTTCAACATCAGAATGGAGGAAAATAATAATTTAGTGGCAACGCTGTAGGTGACAGGTGGCTCACTAGAGATGACTGTGGAATGGAACATTTAACCACTCTTTCATACGGATACGGTGGAGAGCAGAAAATAATCTTAGAAGGCCTGGCATGCAGCACTGGTGAAAGGCCATGTGAGCCAAGAAACAGAAATTTGAGGGCAACATCTTGTGGTTTGGGAACAGTCTTATAAAAACTGGACTAAGACAGAGAGAAAGTGGCCTGGTCTGATTTATCAGAATTTTGGCTGGTACAAAATGAATACATGGATCCAACTTTCCTCATGTCGACAGTCCAGACTGTGATGTAATGGATATTTCCTGTTTATATATATATATCCCAGTTTTTGTTTTGTTTTTTTTTTTGGGAGGGGGGGTCCGTCAAAACAACACATCTAAACACATCCTCTTGGTCTCTGGGAAGCTTTATTTTCTTGATTTAAACTTTTACTTTATAAATCATCTGTGGTTATGAATGCACTTCTGCCTGCCTCAGTCAAAGCCCATCTCCCATCCTGTCAGTAACAGCCCCCTTACTTGATGTGAGTGAGGTTTTTTGAGGACGGCTTGATGTTTTGTGTTGCAGACCTGCCCACCTGCCTGCTGTGTGTGTGTCTGACCGGCTCAGTCTACTGTGAGGAAGTCAGTCCGGACATGACTGCCGTTCCCACGCTGCCTAAAGAGACGGCCTACCTGTATGCCCGGTTCAACAAGATCAAAAAAATCAGCACCAAAGACTTTGCAGACATTTGTAAGTCTGAAAAACTATTGCAGCCAAGTCAACCAAAAATTAGGTGGCTGATGCATTGATTACTTTTAATCATTGTCTTGTTTTTTAATTATTTAATTCCTACTGAAACGTAGATTTTACAGAATGTATAATATATCTGCATTAATTGGAACAACACAATAGTAATAGAACTTTAGATTTTCTGTAATCAGAGGAGGAGGTTTGGGACATTTTTCCTTACTGAGTGGCTCCAGTTCAGCTTTAAATAATTTATAGTTGATGCTCTTGTACAAGTTCTTGAATGATGTGGGTGTTTACTGTGTCCATAATGTTCACGTTCCTCCCAGATAGAAGCAATTTAATAGGATGACCTAAACCCGAAACTAAAGTCCTGTTATTTTGGCAAGTGGAAAATGAAATACCCAGAGTAGCCCTTTATAAACTAATCCTGAATCATGAAAAGATCAATCACCATCTATCTGTATCTGCATGATTTGTGAAATACCAACAGTGACTCTGAAGAGGATCGACTTCACGGGGAACCTGATTTCAGAGATTGAAGATGGGGCGTTTTCCAAGCTAACCTTGTTGGAGGAATTGTCTCTGGCTGAGAACAAACTGGTCAAACTTCCTACGCTCCCAACCAAACTCACATCTTTCAATGCCAACTATAACCTCCTCAAAACGAAGGGCGTCAAAGCCACTGCCTTCAAGGTACACACATTAACACACATCACCTCTTTTTTCCACTTTAAGTACTGATCTTTTATCAAAATCTTTTTTTCCCCCCAAGAATAAATTCAGAAGTTAGTGGTTTGGAGTGAAATGCACGTTAGTATTACTTCTTGAACAGATAGTGAAGGGCTTTAAATTAAATAGTTGTGAAAAGATATTAATCTTTTTGCCTGACTCACAGAAAGAAAACAAAGAAAAGGCATATTTCCACAAGTGCTGAAACATCCATATCATCCTGATCACTTGTTTGATATCTCATTCAAACCTGGTATCCTGGATATATTTTGGCTTCATTTCTCAGTCACTGGACAAGTAATAATAATCTTGGCCTCCGTGGTGTGAATTTGTTTGCCCAACAGAAACTAACCAAGCTGACCAACCTGTTCCTGGCCGACAACCAACTGGAGGCTGTTCCACAAATCCCAGAGAGCGTGCGGACTTTACATCTACAGGTTTGTATTTCTTGAATATAATCAACGTAATTTACTTTGGAAAGCTACAAATCACACATCAATCCATTATTGGTAGAATTTACTCAATGAGATTTTAATCATGCTATCAGCACAATAGTTTTTATTCCTGGTGCCTTCGATGTTGACTTTACCAGGTAACATTTCATTCACTCTGTTTCTTTCTTGACATTGTTTTAATTTCTTCCAGAACAATAACATCACTGAAGTCAGCAGAGACACCTTCTGCAGGTCTAATGACACCTACTACCTACGGCTAAGCCTCAGCGAGGTGCGTTTGGATGGCAACCCCGTGTTGCTGTCCAAGTACCCTGACAGCTTCACCTGTATGAAGGTACTGCCTGTCGGACGGTACCGCTGAGGAGGCAGAAACTTTACTGTAGCCCCCTTGTTGCTGACGGAGCAGTTTTCCCACAACGCTGGGGGAGATACCGTGACGTTATGGATTTTGGGGCCACTGGTAATGGTGTCAATGTTTTCACTTCAACAAACCTACAATCAGCTTGTGACACTGTCAGGTCGAACCGAAACCATTTACTGGACAAAAATAGTAAATTTGAAAGCGCTTCTCTACTCTGGCCTTCATCAGCGCTACTGTCTGGCAGAGTATCAAGCATTCGTCTGCAACAGCATCTGTTGTTGAGAGACTTAGTCAGATGATTTGGTACAAAGCCACCTGAAAAGGTGCGTGAAGTCCTCAGTACGGTTCAAAACAAAGTTTGTATGACTATTAAAGCCTCCTCGTGGCTGCATCCAGCTCCCTTCGTGGTCTGTTTCCAACAACTCTGTGTTTTTTGTATCGCGTTTCAGTCTTTATAAGCGTAATGGCCCACACTCTCAGCCGCTCTCTCCTTAAGGTGTTTAGGAAAAAAAATAATTGCAGAACTTAAGAGAGAGGTTCAAATCCTGCCTACTTTCACACCTCCACACATCTGGCCAGTCATTGCTGAAGTGGGTTTGTCTGACTTACAGAAATGTCCAAAGCAGCCAAATTGCGCCATCAGAGAGGGGGCTTCAGATGCTGTGAATGAAGACATGGTCTTTTGCACAGGTGATTTAATGCCAAAAGAGACATATCAACACCTCCACAACAGTCCAATTTATTGTTTCATTTTGACCTGACACTGTATTACCTGAACGAATGAAACTACACAAACTGCTTGTGACACTGAATCAACTCACTCTCACCTGCAGCCACACGTCCACAGGCTTACTTTCAACCAGCTGTACCTTTTAGTTTAAAAACAACAGACCAATGTCTTCATGTCTCGGGACATTAATTTTAAAATAGGCGTATTTTGTTCTAATGTGTAACTATAAGTTTTAAATAAAAATACATTTGAATCCCAATATTAGTACAACCTTGATATCTTTGGTGCTTTTACTGATCCAAATGATCATTGCGTACGGTGTTATCTTTCATTTCAAGGTTTTAAATTATGAATTGTATAAGAATACAACACCATATAAAATATCTCCTCAAGGAGCTAAAAATGAATCCAGATGTTTTCACCTGGCTTATTGTAGCTCAACTGGGGTTTCCCTTGGACAGGCATCATTGCAATACGTGAGTGGATAGCAGTTTAACGTGCATTAATGCTGTTGCAGATTGAAATGCCCTGGCTAAAACTTTAGAGAAAGTGAGTTTGTCAGACTTAAGTTAGTCAACACATGCTGCAAAAAATAAAAGTTCTCTATTTTTTGACTTCCTCAATTGGATCAAAAGTTCTTTCTTTTCATTATTTCTTTCAGCCCTGATGACAGTAGGAGAGAAAAAGTAACTTACAAACAGAATATAAGTCAAATCAGTCACAAAAAAAAAAGAAATACTTGATGCCTGCATGTTGATTCTAGTCTTTTCTTCAACTGAACTTCAACCCTGTCGTGACTCTTTCTCAAATAGCACTTCAAGAAAAACTGCCTGTGAGCATTGTTAACATTTCTCATGACATTCATTAAATGTTGCTTTGAGGATTTTTTTCTTGTCAGCCTTGATCCCAGCTGACTGCGACAGCTGATAAACAGATTGTCTTGAATTAGCAGCAGGATTAGTCTGTAAATACTTTTCTCATTAAGTCTTGTCTCAGACAAATTAGGTAAAATAAACACAAGACTCTAGGCTTTGCAGTACAACTGTGTGAATTAATTTCATTCCTTATTACATCATTACTAATGCTTCTCCACAAGGGCGATGGCCATGTAGACTTGTACAGCTGCAGGCTTTCTTTAGTATTCTGTGACTTAATTTAGCTTTGTTCTTTTTAATTTATAGATACCAGTTGAAATGACCTGGGGAAAAAAAACGTATCTATGAACTATAGTAATGTGAAAATTAGTCCTCTATCTCTCTTTTTTATGGTGCTTGTGTCTCTAACTCTTCCCTTCCAGTAATAAGGAATAAAATGGACATTATTACTGATGTGAATAAGATAGTGGTGTACAAGAAGATGTGTATGTGACATGGCTATGTTTTTAAAATATTTTAATAAAGTTAAACTTTTCTAATTAAAGCGTGTTTAGAAATTATTGCTGGAGGCTCTTGCAAGTGGTGATGAGTTTTTAATGTACTGATTTCCAATAGTTAAAATGTAGTTCTACTTGCTGAAAACTATACTTTACACAAGGAGTTTCGGCCATAGCCAGGGCAGTCCTATCGAAGATGTTTGTGGCAAATGTAATATATTAAATTCTACCTTCTGATTTCATCTGTAGATTCCACCACCACATCAGTGTAGACATGTTTCACCATACATGGTCAGGTTGTCTCCTGCTTTCACATAGAAGCTGTAATTGCATTGACTGATACATTTTCCAGTCTTTTTTTTTTTCATCTTCAGTTTACAGTTTACAGTCCAAACAGAGTAGATTTAAACCTGCTCTGAAATAATTTACTGAGATCCAAACATTCCCACAGAGAGCAGGCACTGGATGAGGACTGGCAAGAAAAAAAACAACAACTTCCTTTTAGGAGACAAAAAACCTCAAGCAGAGCCAGAGTTGGCGGCCATTTTCCTCAACCAGCAGTCGTAGTAATAAAAGCAACAACAGCAGCGTTAATGCGAACTGTAATCCTTACTGTAACTGCTACAATGCGTATTGGTCCAGTTTAATTTGAGCTGGTAATACTAATTATAGTACGTATGCTGAAAAATAACAACTAGAAAGCTTGTCTTATCTTAATGCAGAATGGCGTACAACTGCTTTGCACTTGCTTGGCTTCTGTTCTTTCATTCACTGAGAGAGAGCAACGACCAGAGGTAGCATGAAGTTTGCCATGGAAAAACATAACTGTTGCATTTCTAACTAACTTTTTCACAGCAGACAATCTCCACCCAGATGTGTAACTAGATTTGGAGGTAAAGCACATCACCTGCCGGGAAGCAATGGGCCCTACAAGTGTACCAGCACACCGTACCCATGCAACACGGTATAATAACTTAAACACACACACACAACTGCAGCATTTACTTTTTATATCTCCCTAACGTTCTCAACACGGCACAGGACTGAAGATTTCAACTGAAAGAACAGTACAAGAAAATAATAATGGCAGAGGACAACACAACATGCAGTGATGACATATACATCTGCAGTATATCAACCAATAAATGCCAAATAATGTCACCACAGAAATGTTCATGAGATCATTTAGATACATTATTTCATTAGCGTGCTTGCTAATATTGATAATTTGCTACTCATTTTGCCATCTTCAAGCCAAACTGCTGGCATAACAAAAACAACCACTGGCTGACCATAAAAACACATTTATGTGTCTATGTGCAGAGATATTTAACAGTAATATTTTGATATTGAATGCTCATCCGGGATTGACCACACTCTTGTGAATGTCTGCGGTTTCTAGCCAGTATGTGGCCCCAACCATCATCTGCAGTCCTGCATTCCTCCTGTGACTGGCTGTTGTGGTCTACCAGCAGCAAAAATGTTAAGACTCCTGGCTTGGACCATATGTGAACCCTTTGTTTTATATCTTTATTTGTTCATTCCTCTAAGTGCCATTAGAGCATGGAAATTAACCTACAAGGTGCTGCCCGTATTACAGCAGAACAGTTACGATGGGAATTACATTTTTCCATAATAACACTGAAGAAAATGCAAGTAAAGCAAAATAAGAGTTTAGAGCACACAGGCAAGTATGGAAAATGTGGGTTAATCCTCCTGCAGCCGGGCCAACTTGGCAGAATTTTACATTCTCCAAGTAAACAGGAGAATAGGTTCCATATTGCCTCTGCGGCTTGATTTACTATTTGACATTTAAGTGCTCCCTCTTCAATAAAGTCCAACCCTGATATTTACCATGACCACATCAATTCACACCCACTGCACTGACCTTAATTCATCTACTCTTTCATCAGCCTGACTGTGCACAGTGTGCACACAGTAGCTACGGTATAAAGCAGCATCTTTCTGGGGGATTGGGGCTCACCACATAAGTAGGATTGATATCTTGGTTTGTTAGCTCTCTGAGATTTTCATATTATTAACCTCTGACCAGGCTTTTTTGAAGTGGAGCTGTTTTGTTGTTCAGAGCATCTTACCTTACACTAGGTCATACAGCATTTTTGATGATTTGATTAATTGTGCAGGCCTATTTTAAGGGGATATATGTGTGTGTGTGTGTGTGTGTGTTGCATTTTTCATGCACACTGGCCATGTTTGAAAGTAATACAAATGATCCTTTTGTTGGATCAATGGGTGGCGCAGGTTTTGCCCCAGCAAAGCAACGCCTGTGTCTGAATTTTACTGTTGTTCTGAAGTGTAAAACATAAAGCCAGCCCATACTGAGGCACAAAGAGGAACCCAGTCCTTCAGGTTTGAACTTCTGCCCTCGAGGCGGACATAATGACAAGGCTGATCCACTGATCAATGAGGGTGAACCCAAGCATTGTTCAATCAGAGGTCAAAGAAGTACATTTTGAGTCGGTTTTCCTTCACACTAACTGACAAACCATCTGGTCTCCACGCTCAAGCAATTCAGGATGGGCCACACAGCTTAGACCAACACGCTGTCATGTGACAGACGTTGTGAAGGAGAAATGAACCAACCAAATCCAAAGTCAGCTGTATTCATTGCGAAGAACAAACAGTAGAAAGTATGTGTGAGTCCAGTGCATCAGCGCCTACCTGGAAGTGCTGGAAGGTTCTGTACCGTTCCTCACATCTGTCTGAGAAGGTCCTCAGCGTCCTGAAGAACGTCAGGAGGTCCCTGCTCTCCTCCACCCTGAAATGGCATCATTAAAATGACTTAAACGCCCAGGACTTGGATTATACTCTCAATGTTTCCTGTCTCTACCTGCAGAAAATGTAGAAAACCACCTGTTTTTTTTTTTAAGAATTTATTAGTCTTGCCTGCTCAAAGTTCATCATTTCAATTGTTGACCAGTGAAAATCCAAATTCCACAGGGCACTATTGTCATCCACTTAAATGTGGCCAGAAAATGTTGGAAAGTCATCTTCCAAACAGTCTAGAGTCATCCTCTGTCAAGTTGTACTTCACAGCAATGCCTTGAGTGAAACGCTATCATCAGCACCACAGACAATATCAACAAGCTGGTGTGTGGCAGGTATGTGTATCCATGGCCATGTGATGTGTAGTAAAAGTTTGTGTGTAAAGTTTACAGATGAATTTGTTTGAATGTATCATCAGAGTCCTTAGGCTGCATCATCTGGAAATCATGAATGTATATTTGAAACAGTTAATCACAGAAAACACTGACTGATGGTTTCTAATCAAGAACTTGATTTTCACTGATGACAACCATGAAAACGTATTATATTCCAATCATACCATCTAAGCCAATGCACAATTTTGGTATAAAATACAGAGGCAATCAATTTTCACTGCAATCGGTCCAACAGCAGCAGGCTTAGGTGTCATGTCATGATGAATTAACTGAAGGGCAACTTAAATCAACCAAAGAATAATCAGTGCTTTCAAAAGGTAATACAATGAACACAATGTGTGACAGCAAAAGCGTAACCATAACGTTGGGTGAGTGAACTGCAGGAGATAAGAGAAGGTGCTTCCTGTTATACAGCATGTTGTTTATTACAATGATAATAGCAAAAGATCTTTTTTTTTTTTGTCTGGTTCAGTCTGTCTCAGCGAACCTGGGACATTCTGCTCAAGGCTTTCCAGAGTTTTCCGTGGGGGCCCGGGGCTAGACGGCAGTCGGGTAAAGTTTCCAGACAACTGTTATTCCACACAGAGCTGATGGAAACATGGCAGCACCCTCCCATATAATGAGAGCATTACCAAAAAGACAGAGAGAGAGACTGATCCCTGGTTTGGCATTGCTCAATTAAACTAATTTGATGCTGCCAGTTCTGAATGGCACAGATTGATTGCATCACTGGTGTCGAAACAACCAACCGCTCTGACAGTAGATACAAAAACCTGATCGTGTAGGGATTCTAATAAAATGTGTGGAAAATGCTAAAGGTTTTCAGTTCATTATCCCCAAGAAGCTGTAAAATATCTTTACAGCAAACAGTGGAAAAAGAACAAATTAAACAAACACGTCTTTAAATACAATAATTAACCTTTTTGGATACAAACACAATTAAAAAAATAAGCTAAATTTTGCCGTCATGAAAAAAACGATGAAAATCTAATTTGCTGGTACCAATAAAGACATTTATCAGACAAAATTATTTTCCTAATCTTGAACTGTATGTTTCTAATAAAAAAATAATAGTCCTGATCAGTATCTTTTAAAAACCAACAAGGGCTAGATATCTGAAAACCCTCCAAGCGAACACTATAATATTTGCTTTGGATGTTCATGGCAGCCAGTGGACATTTTTCAATGCTCTGCTTGCTCTTGATTCCTTTGTGTCAGTATCAGCTTTAACCAATCAAAACATCCCTCAGTGTCATTTTCAGTTGACAGAACTGTGATCATGTTTGCAAAGAACTTAACATTTGTCTATGAAAGAAACATGCTGAATTAAGGTTATGTCCGACACACTATCTTGGAGCAGTTGTGCTACTGGCTCCAACAGAGGAACATAACATCCCTACTGTATTTAAGTTGACACACAAGGTCTATCACTTTTCCAACAAGGGACAGAGCCATCGAACAAAAATCTACAATATGAGCTGCAAATCACAAAACTGGGCTGCTGACCTTTCATCCACTTTCCAGTGAGATCATTTTCATACACAGTACACACTAAATATCAGGATATAATCGATAGATCACAATAAAAAGTACTAATTATCTCGATGCTCAAGGCCTCATCCCCTTCAAATAATAATGATCCATCCACAAAGCATCATCCATAAACCAAATCACAGATTCATTGTCACTTTTATGACTACAGGCAGCAAAACTAGTTTAGTTGGAGTCAAAATACATCCATACTGTATAAGTGTTGTTCCTGTCTTGAAAGCAGCTTCAGAGCTCACTGATATCTTCAGCTGCTGTTCTGACCGCAGCTCAGCTTGGCTTCACACTATCGGTCTGGCTCAGACCGGGAAACACAAACTGTACTTCAGAAACGCAACAGCCTGCATCGGTGATTCATCTACTGCAGGCTTGGAGTCAAAACAGCTCATGGATCACAGCTCGAATCCGCACATGACAAGACAAACACTGTGTTTAGGGTAGTGTGACATCACCCTGTCTGCCTTGGGTCCTCTAATTCCATCCCACAATGCACTGCATCAACGGCCCTTCCAAGTCACAAATCACTTGGTTTCTTTGGTCATGGTGGATTTCAAATGTTCAGCTAATTTACAGTTGGATTAAAAAAAAAAAAAAAGAGAGGCGCTGCACAAAAATAAACATGTAAACATGATTTTAAACTGTGAGAAAAATCACCTTTAATGTGCAAAGCAAGGCTGTCTTTGCAGGCCTTGTAATGGTTCACATTTTAAGTGTGAAGTGAAGCATCTTTTAGGGATTACGTTTCAGACGCGTAACTTCACAGATTGAGACTGATGCAACCCTGATGACAGCGATCACAATAAAGTGACACTGACAGAGGACCGAAGACGAAATGACACGCTACTTTCGCCACACAGCCTGTGTAAATCAAGAAATCACGTCAGGGAGACAGGACGGCAGATGTGTCTGAGGAAAACTAAACAAATTAAAAAAAACACACATAGTTAATGTTTGAAGTTCCAACCAGCTTGATTTTAGAAAGATTATCAGTCTGATCTGGACTCTAGAAGACTAACACACACTCTCCCTCTCTCTCAGAGAGAGAGGGAGCAGGCAGCAGTGTGTCAGAATCATTATCTCCAGTATTTTTCCATCTGTCTCTTGCCAGATTCTGCAGACTGGACCATACAATCCAGATGTGGTTTGGCCTCAGATATAGAGCAAATCAGACCTCTGCTCTGTGGTTCTGATCCACTGGCAGAGCAGACACTTTCTACTTCACAGTTTACAAGGACAGAAAGTGCACCTGAGCATAAACAAGCACAACAAATAGGACATGCTTAGTCCATAGAACTAAGAGCATCGAACAGAGCAGGTGCTCCTGATGGAGTTCATCACACATTCAAGGCAAACTGTCAGCTCAGATTAGTGAAATTATAACAATAGTTGACAGAAGCAAAGGCTCCTAATCTCGACCGAAGATATTCAGTAGTGTAGTGTTGATATTGAAAGTCATGGTCCTCAGCGACAAAAGCAAAAAATAAGATTAAGTCTTGTTTAACTTTTAAAGCTCCAAAAAACATAGTTAATATAAGCAGCAAACCGATTCCACAGAAGATTTAAACAGATATGTTCCACAGTGGCAGACAAAGAATCACAGGATTATAAATTATATCATTGATCTGCTCTGATTAGTGGTTGGACCGCACAATATGAACAAGATATTCATATTGTGCTTGTGTTGACAGATTCAATCCAATTGAATCGGTTGTTTTTCATTTTAAGGATTAAGGTTTCGCACCAAACAAACATGCTCCTTAAACTGAGAGAATTTGAAGGCACCTCGGTCACACTGTATGGTGCTGCTCCTGTCGTGGATATTGCACTTGTCCAGAGTGTGATTTCCATTATCTTATACATTTGATTAACAGTGTATCTCTAGTTAGTGGACAGAAACGCTGGAAATCATCTTTTTCCAAACTAGCTCCAACCACTTTAATCCAGACACGACAGCAGAGAGAGCATACCATGACTAAAATCTGTCATTTTAAATACATAACAGAGCCAATTATCTGTAATGGCTTTCTGAGTGTGTAAAATAAGAAGCAAAACATGAACATAACAAGTGAGCAAGCTTAATCAGTGGAAGATGAGCAACCCTCCAGATGCTTCCTCACTGTATTCATCAGTAAACTTAATGTGTGCTCATAAATGATAACAGAAGTGGAGCAGATAGAACAGATTTTTTTTCTTCTCACAGATTTATCATTATCTGTATAAACAACATGTCTGCTGATAATCAACAAAGAATGTAAATACAGAAGGATCAAAGCAGTCCTTGAGCTCATTCAAAAAAAAGTTTGTCTACTGGAGAGTGCTGACAAGTTCACTTCTACAAAGTAAAACGTTCTCAGAATCTGTCACAGCATACACTGCACTATTCTTTGACTTCCCAGGGACCCAAAATTGTTCCTGTTGATAAAAAAAAAAATTTATCAGCCAATTAATTGTTTTCTGGTTTTTGCAAAGTAGTAAAATGTCATTCCCATAATTCAGTCCCAAATCTCCCATATTGCCACTTTTCAGGTGATTTATTGTCGTCATTATCAGTTTAACACAACAGTCCTATTTCCTCCACTGTGCATTGACAAACAGTACAGGAGGAGTGTAACAGATGATACTGAAAACCCATTTTAAGAACACCATGGACCGCACCTCATGACACTCATCTGCTGAGCCTTGACATTAACACGATACTGGTTTGGATTTTTCATGTGAAGTGCCATGAGTCATGAGCAGATCAATCCTAAATGGAGGCACACTGGCTTGGATAATTATGAAAATTTTTCCAAATGTGTTCCAAAAGTATGTATTAGGACTGAAATAGTGCATTAAGCTCCAGACATCACTGAACCATAAGAGCAGATGCTCCTCAGACTTTTGCAATTAGTTTTCCTTTTTTTGCCAAGAAAAGAACAGGTGCAACTATTATTAATGATGGCGGCTCTGCATTTACAGGTAGTCATGCCAGTAAGATATGGAATGCAGCCATCATGAAGGTAAGAATAAAGGCCTGTTAGTCAGTGTGTGAGTGAGGAGGATCAGCTCAACGAGACACATTTGGAGTTTGACAACCTCTTCTTCGGCTTAATCAAACACTGGAGTTAAAATAAACAGAGCTGCTTCATCTTGACAGGAATAATATCCAATATTAAATATGCAGCGTTGGACTCAGCAGGCAGGGAATAAATGAATTACACATGAGGACAGTGTTTGGTGAAGAGTGTGAAGGTGAGAGAGTTGTGACATCAATGTAACATTAGAAATCAATTCACTGTAATAAATATCGGAAAGGCTGAAAAATTGGGTTGACGTCCAAACACAACCCTGACAGTGTGACGTTTCACTGACGTTTAGTGGATGTTGTGTTTTGCTCAAACCTTCAATGTAGATTTTTTAGGATTAGCTTGGCAAGAAACATTTAGAAGATGCTGGACTTTGGTTAATAAAGCTCAGTATTAAGGTTGCCATCAGATGTTAGGGCCTGATGTCACAACATACATTCCACCATTGACTGGACAGAAACACGAGTTAACGAGTTGCTGTCTTAATGTCTTCTTCAACACAATACGATTTCTTATGATGAAATGGGGTATGCTTTGACTAGCATCTTGTTGGAGAAGAGGTGTGTCACTTCTTACCCAGACAGGAAGCTGCTTAAGTTCTGCAGGCCACTGGTATCCATCACCACGTTCAGGTTACTGACTGTCCTCTCAGATCTCTGCCCCTCCTGCTGGAGAAACATACCACCAATGAGTCACTGTAGAGGGTTTACCAACCAGGAGATCCACTGACCAGATATAAGCATTCCTTGCTTGTGGTTTAAAAGTTGTTTGCGTGATGTTATGAGAATTGTTTTTTTAATTCAGTGTAGGTCTACGGCATCAACAGGCGTTTCTTTGACATCTCTGTTCTTTTAAAGGTTGAAACCTTTAAATAGTTGCCACTTGTCTGTCTCATCCTTTTAGAGTAACGTTTAACTCTTACATAGTTAATGTACAGTTACTACTTAATATTACTATATTACTAATAACTTCACTTCCAATTTCTGTATTAACACCACACATTTGTGTCATCTACAGTTCACTGACTGGTGAGTATTTATGATTTGTCATGTGGATTGGTTGACAAAACAAAACCTATGAGACCTCAGCAAGTTTGAATCTACTTTTTGGTGACTTGATTGAGAACAGAGCTGTGATGAATAATAAAGCTTTTAGAAAATTTCATGATATAGATTAAACAAAAAAAAAAAAACAAAAACAAAACACACTGTTGTAGACCAAACAAAAGGTCTCTGTTTATTCATTAGAAGCATAGAATCAGTCTCTGACTGCTGGAACAATTCTGTGACCACAATATTGAAACCACTTGCCTGGAGCCTCTGTGGAGTGTCTCCAGCTACAGTATAGCACAGGTTTCTGGTTTTGGTCTCGATGAAGACATAATTGTACCATACATGTCAACCTCAATAACAATATTACCAGAAGCTGCAGACAGTCAGTATAAAAAAAAAAAAAAACACACCCAAGAATTAGTTCCCTCAGGTAAATCATGATCTTTGGAGGAGTTAGTAGGTGGATGTTTTGACTTTCAGCAGAGCCAGGCTGGCCGTTTCACTCTGCTTCCAGTCATTATGCTAAGCTAGGCTAACCTTGTCCAGAGTTTATCAGCAACACACAGAAATGAGACTGATATTCTTTCGATCACGTTTTTACCAGGGGAGAAGGGAACAAGTTTGTTTCCCCGAAATATTGATGTATTATTTTAACTTTTCCATATTAAAAAGAAAGTTGGACTACAGCCTCATTAATCATTAATTAATCAAATGTGTGATTGGTTTCAAATTAGGTACAACACTAACATTTTTCAGGTCATTGAAAGTTGTACTAGCCCACATTATGTTGCAATACAAGTAAATATTAATCAAACTATGATAAAGGGCAAGAGGATAGTGAGTGTTTACAAAATGACCTAGTTTCCAAGTTGCACAACCAAATAATTAATGTCTATCAAAACAAGTCAAAACTTCAGAAGAGAAAATCCAGTTTTAATGGTACTTCATGAGCCAGGCAGGAGTGATTCAATGAAACCAGCTGTTCTGGTGGTGTAGTTAGAATGAAAACCAGAAGACTGTTCGAGCCACACGAGGGAGGTTTACAGATCATACTAATATCGAACTTTTTACAATGAAATCACAATTACTGCTGACTTCACATATACAATGTCGCTTGGTGTCATGGGTCAATAATTACTTTTGTTAACTGTAAGAGCCCAAAATTATTATTTCATGGGATGGTTCCTAATTTAAATAAAAATGTTGACTACTTTGTTTTCGCCTGTAACATGTTTACTTTTCCCAAAGTAAGGTCTGGACGACATGACTGTTGATGTTAGCTGAGGTTTAAACATTTAGCTGACACACAAGCCGTCTAGTTTATAACTTTCTCTGATGTTAACTTCCTCTTAGTGGGAGAGAGCATTAAACAGGGAAAGACATTCAAAAGTCTGTGCTTTCATTTTGAAGAGGTGACATCTAAACCTGAAAATTTATTGCTCCCTGCAGCATCAACTTTGCCTGAGACCAACTGACATTATTTCCTCCGAGGTATTTTATTATGATGTGATTGGATGACTTTTATTTTTCCACAAAATGTTTTTATGTCTGATGGGCACTATAATCTCATTCATACACTTGATGGCTCATCGGTCAACCACTAGACGTGGCCCTCCATCTCCCTCTGCTGGATCAACACAGCACCAGCAACCACTCTGTGATGGGTAGAGGCTTCATGTTTGACAAAGTGAAATGAAGACAAACAAATGAAAGAAGATGGATATTCTGTTCATCAGTCTGTGAAACACTAAAACCACACTACAGTCCTATCAGTTTTTTGTGACTTGAAGAAAATTTTTCTAAAGAAAATAAGAATTTTAAACTGAAACATCGCTTCAAGACATTTAGAAAAGAGCAACTCCACTTCACAGGATCGTGCCTTGAAGAGAGTATATCCCTATCAACCAGGAGCCTGCCGTGCACAGACTGGTTTGAACCTCAGAGCACTGAGTCTTCAAATTACCTGAACAATAACTCTTCTGGAAACTCACCTTGACCTCTGAGAGCTCAAACTCCACCTGGAAGACCAGTTCAGAGCAGTGACCTGATACAGAGACCTGCTGGACCATCTTACTGCCACCTTGTAAACACACACATCAACACAACAGTTTAGGTGCATTATTACAACCAGAGGGACCCATTGAAAAATGCTCTGTGGTATTTTCTTGCAAGCAAACAATTTTATACGTAGATCCAACCTTGATGACAAAACAACTGATTAATTATAACTGCAGCTAAATATTATTCTTGATTGAGCAATCTGCACAAGATTTCCTGACTCATTGATTTATCATTTAATCTACAAATTGTCTGAAAACAACGAAGACTGTGGATTTAGACTCTCTTACTGCTTTGTAGAGTCTTTATGGTGCAGCTGTTCAGACTGATGCCATTCATCTGTGCCTGCTGCTTTAAATCACCCTCCAGCTCCTCCACCTCCTCTTTCAGCTTGGACATCACCTTCTCCCTGTCTCCTGCATGTCTCTGTCCACACGTATACGATCTGTGGGGATGATTGCCAAACGGTCACAACAGTTTTCTATTTCTTTATATTCCACCGCACCTCCCAGAGAGTCTGAGTGAGTTTGAGGGGGGAAAGTAAATTTTTACGATGTGAGGGTGTATGCAGGGGTTGGCTACAGCTTCAACTCACAGGGCATCCTGCATTTGTCCTCTGAAGAGGAACGTCATGTCCTTGTGCATTTCCTGCTGTTGGTGCTGCAACACTGCAACTTCAGCCCGGAGATGGTTGATCTGAGCTTCCAGCATCTTCACCTCCTTGATGTTTTCCTCCTCATTCATCTGCTTCTCCATCCTGAAGGGCAGAAACAGACTCTGACTCAACTGCATATATATAAATAAATAAATAAATACATACATACATACATACATAAATAAATAAACTTTGAGTTTCCAATACCAGCATGAAACTATAGACGGGACAGGACAACTGTCACAAGACTGTATGACTAATATAGCAACAGGGGAAATGTAATTAAAGGATTGAGCTCAATAGTCAGTTAAAGTGTGAATGTTTGTCCAACCTAATAGAGATGTCTCTATAGTCTAAGTAAAATAAATATGCAGATTAACGTGGTCTAATTAACTAATTAACATGAGCTGTAATCACTAAATAAAATCGTTAACGGTGGGTCGGAAACCACCTAAACGTGACTTACTGGCTTCGTCTTCGGTAGGCTGTCGACCCTTTTAAATAAATGTGACTTTAAACTTTGTATTTCCGCGTGAAGAAATCATCAAAACGCAGCGTTTAGAAGAAATTTTAAGGTTTTCTTTCCACTGAAATGATCCCAGTTTTGTTTTTCTTCCATGAAAACCAAAACAGTTCAGAGCAGCGCGCGCTCCGGACTGAACCATTTTCACCGATATGCGGGGGGGGGGAGTTAGTTGTTAAAGATTGGTCAAGATGTGCGATACCTGTAGACTAAATGTGGTGTCAAATTTTTTGTTATCAAATTTCCATTAAGATTACATATTATCGCTCAGTTCTTGCCAACAGATAGGAAATAATTAGCTGTTTGATATGGAAAATAGCGGCAGTCCCCTCGCTGTAAAAAGTCGTATCTAACTAATATGACGTAAGATCAGCTAATCAGGAAACACATTTATTTCTTCATTCTTTGGCCAAAGTTAAAATATGCTGAGTCAATGATCACTTTTGGTTTATTTTTTGTTGTTTTGTTTTGTTTAAATGAATATTTTGCTAATCTAATTACAGCGGAACATTTCAGGTCTGCGGAAAAGGAAGTGGACAGGAAGCGGCTCCGGACACAGTTGACTGTAACACCTGCTGCATACATGTGAGGTAAACATTTGTTGTTTTTTTCCCCCTGTCGATTGAGATGAAACTGTTTGTGCAGTCCTGATAGTTGTACTTGGAGTTATATGTTGCTTTAGTGAGACTGTGACCGTGTCGGTATTTAATCTGTCGTAAATATTCCGGAGAGTTATCGGTGTCCAGGCAATCTGCCTCAGAGAGCTGGTCATTATAGAGACGACAGTTGAACTATTTTGAAAGGTATTTATTATATTTTACTTTTTTTCATATTAACGTGACATTGTGTGCTTCTGCTTTCCCAGTTTTTAGCTCCATGGTATCCTGAATAACTTTCCACAGTTCTTCTGGGGGTTTAGTCTCAGTGTTTTCTGTGTCATCCCAGACTAAGTCCATGAGACTGAGATCGGGATCAGGGTCAGACAGACCTCCTTTTTCTTCTAGTCTCTTAAGATAGGCCTCCTCCTGTATGTTTGAGTTTGTTGTCCTTCTGCAGAATGGATTTGGGAATGTTGGAATGTATAAACCTTTTTCCACGAACCATCACCTCCAACATGAGCAGAAAGTTGTGTCTTGCTGTTGTCTCCTTAATTACCCCCCACTTCAGTGAAAGCCCTACAGATGTAAAATGTTAATCTCATTGCATGGAGCACTGAAGTGTTCGTGGTGGACCTTATAAATATTCTTGCTTTAATTCTGGAACATTCAAAATTTCAACTTTATCTGGATCTGTTTTGTGCCATTACTGGACAATTGTTTGTGTAACACCTGTTAGAAAAATCACTTGCACACCAAGGTATTTGTTTGAGTATCACAGATATTTTTCACGTTTGTATGAAATATAGACGGTAATGACTTTTTTAATATACAAAATTAAGTCAAGCTCCCCCTGTCAGCTTAGCCATTCAGGTTTGGATGTTATGAAAAAGAGCCACTGCGAATTCCTTAAATTTGAGACAAAGTGAAGTTACAATTTGTTGATGATGAAAATTGTGATTTGAAGTTGATCAGCTTCATTAATAGAACCTGTTTGGCAGTGAAACAGTGCAGGTACTCACAGTAAGACTCCACGGTTCAATCAGAGTATGGACAGTTGACACTGGTGTTTGTATTCTGTGCAGTGACAGTGTTGCCATAGTTACGGAGCGATGCGGCGGCTGTACATCGGCGGGTTGAGCCACTCAGTCACCCAGAAGGATCTGAAGGATCGGTTCGGAAAGTTTGGGGACGTGCAGGATGTGGAGCTGCGGACCAGGAGGGACGAGGAGGGTGAGGAATCTAATACTCTGACAATCATTAGGTCATAATGACAACTGTTTTCTAGCCTCTTCATTCACCTGTACATTTTTTGACTACTCCTGCAGGAGTTCCTTACAAAACCTTTGGCTACATCAACATCGACATTTCAGATGCAGACCTGAAGAAATGTGAGTGACTTCAGCTGCTGCTCCAAGTGCCTTTAAATCTCTTTTAACTCAAACCCTCAGAAATGGTGTTTCTCCTGCATTGATGACATAAGAGCTTGTGTAACACCATCAGTATGTTTTCCTCCTCAGGTCTGACAGTGCTGAACAAGTCCAAGTGGAAAGGAGGAACTCTGCAGATAGAAACAGCCAAGGAGAGTTTCTTACACAGGTAGAGACATAAGCCTTTACTACACAACAAGATAAAGGTGATATAATTATAACTAACAATGGGTCAATTCAATTTTAACTGGACTATAACTAACAACTATTTTATTTTGAATATCTCCACCAATTATTTTCTTGATCCATTCATAAATAATTTTTTCTGTCGGAGTTTCAGTCTAAGTTGACATCCTCAAATTGAAAAGTTCAGTTCAGCCTTAGTTACTGATCATTACAATAATTATCAAAATAGTTTCTATCTCTGGTTTAAGAATTAAAGATATGTTGGTTCAGATCAGTAGCACACAAAATACTAACATGCATAGGGATAGTTTGGTTTTGACAGTTAAAAATCTGTCACTTAATGTGCAAACTTATGTTTGTTTGTTTGTTGTTGTTTTTAATTGGTGCCTAACTCTTAGACAGTAGATGATTCCAGACCTTTATGCGAAGTGAGTTTGTGGTGTTTGTGTCTCAGGCTGTCGGAGGAGCAGCAGGCGGCTCGGGAGCAGCGTCTCCACCCTCCTGCAGCTGAGGACAAGACACAGAAGCTGCTGGACTCCCTGAGCAAAGCCGGGGTGGACAACTTCACCATGAAGGCTGCAGTGCCAGGAACTGAAATACCAGGACACAAGGTCAGGTCATCCACTGCTGTTTCCAGTGCTGGCTACAGGTTAAATCATTCATTAATTTCTTCTTTCTAAGTTAAAATGTGTTCTGTAATTTAACATCAGATGAATCTTAGACATTAAATAACTTTAACATTAAAAAACACTACGATTGCTACAGTTTTTTGTTTTTTTTTCCCCAATGGGATTTCTCCACTTTCTGCCAATAAAATGTTGTCCTAAAAGAATAATTAAACTGATGGTATTATCTGGGGTGAGGGCGGAGGATTTGACTGTCCTATGGGGGCTCTGCTTTCAGGAATGGGTGGTCAGTAAATTTGGTCGAGTCCTGCCCGTCCTGCAGCTCCGGTATAAGAAAGGGAACAAAGCTCGAACCCTGAAGTACGACCCGTCCAAATACAGCCACAACATCCGCCGGTTGGACCGAGGTGACATAGACCAGCCCACACCTGTCGCCCAGCTCACCTGGGAGGTGCAGGGTGGGGATGATGACATCAGCAAAAAGAGGCGGGGCGAGTTCCCTCCCTATGAGCCACCAAGAACCAAAAGAAGTCGGACAAACGCAGTCAACTCCAATAATGCTGTGGGAAGAATCAGGTAACGATGTGGTGCTCCTTTAAGTCAGACCTGGTTTCTCAAATAATCAAAATTATCTTCCTGCTTGAGGAAAGTAATTTTTTTTTCCAGGATTCCTCAGTGTTCCCATTAATGTTACTATTTTAAACATCTGACTGTGTGTGTGATTTCCACACACACAGTCAGACACTTAAAAACTACTTGTCAAAAAGGTTTGTTTGTTTATGCTTCAAATTGTGAATAATTTATACTTTTTAAAACATTTAAGCAGTTGAGATTTTAGGCAACTTCATCCCATATTTTTTCACTCTGCTCATCATTGTGTCTCCTACTTTCTGTTTCCTCCAGGTCTGAGCAGACTCTTCGCTCTGTAAATCACACTGAGCCTCATCATTTCACCAACGGGTTTAAACCTCTGACCAACCACAGACCGGCTCAGAGGAAGTGGACGCCTTTGACTGACAGTGATGTCGATTCAGACGAAGAAATCCGCAGACTTGTGGCGGCTCAGGACACCTCCCATAGCGCACTGTACCAGGAAGTGAGGGAGGATAACCTGGAAGTGGTTGGACTGGACTATTTGGTGAAGCCGCAGCAGAAAGGTAACAGAATTTATAAAGAGAAGCTCTATTTTACAGTTTCTAGGAAGTGAGCTGTTACCTTTTGGTGTGGACTAAACCTGTGTGGTTGTCTGTATTGATTGTGGATGATCCAATGCTCCCACAGGAGAATGGAATTGGATAACAGAAGAAGAAACAAATCTCAAGATGCCTTTTGTTAAGATGCAAAAACATGAAATTAAGGTCTGAGATGTGACAAGTTTTCTGTCATTCCAGGTAGGCCAGACGGCGAAGACGAGGACGACTATGATTCAGCTGACACAGATGAACTCTTTGCATCCAGGAAACCTCTTCCTCCCCCTCCATCGTTGCAAGAGAAACCTCCTGCGCCCACTGCAGATCACCTCCCAGGGATCAGCACAGACAGGAAGAGAAAGGCAAAGAAGAAAAGTAAAGCTGGACTAAAAGAGGAGGAGGAGGAGGATGATTCAGCAGATGAAGAAGACCTCACCTCTGGAAAGTTAGAACAGCAACGACAGAATTCTCAGCTACAAGCCAGCAACTTGGACAGTAAGAGTAAGAAAATGGCAGTTCCCCCTGTAAAGCCTCCTTCGTCAGAATCAGAGAGCGATGGGGAGGATGAAGATGATGAGGAGTTAGAATCAGCCGATTCTGATTCCTGTTCAGATTCTGATTACGAAGCCATGTTTTCTAATGTCACCTGTCTGGAGATCTCCCTGGCAGATCTGCAGAGGATAGCTGAAGACTCTCAGCAGACCTCTGAAACTACAGTTCCCAGCATCCCTGGTGACACTGAAACTATGTCAGGCCCTTCAGATCAACCTGCTCCCAAGAAAGGCACCCTGCCGGAGGACATCCTCGCCTCCATCATGGAGGACGACAGCAGCGATGACGAGAAGAAGAAGAAGAAGAAAAGAAAAGCAGTCGAGTCGACTCCACTGCCTGCCTTCCTGGGGACGAAAACACTGAATGAGGGATCAGAAACAAACAACGCCCAGAAGCAAGAAAAAGGAAGAGGAAGCATGGGCAAAAAACTGAAGCTGGACTCTGAAGCTCCTCAAGTGGACCACAGAGGAGCTGCTGGTAAAGCCAACAGGACCCTGAGTGAAGAGAAACCTCCAGAGACTGAGGAGATGACAACAGACAGTGAGCAGGATGAGGAAGAGGCAAAGGTAGTTCCAAACAAAGCTCCAAAAAATGCTGAGAAGACGACCAGCTCCTCTTCTGGCAGTGACGATGATATAGAGGACAATGAGAAAAAGATAATCTCTGCTGTAGGGGCTAAGAAAACCGGCCCTGTCCTTGCTCCTCACACTGAGTCCTCCTCCAGTGAGGAGGAGGAGGAGGAGGAGGAGGAAAAGCAGGCTCCTTCCAGGGTGGCTTTAGGACCTAAGGAAGAAGAAGAGATGCAGAAGAAGGCCAACACAAGGAGACTAGCTGCCATCCAGCAGAGAATGAAGGAAGCTGAAGAACACAAGAAGCTCATCCAGGGAGCTCTGGCCAACCTGGTGTGTGTCTGTGTGCATATTAATATACATATTTGTTGGCATCCTCAGATATAACACACTTGTTATTCTCCATTAGGATACCCCAGCAGCAGGAGCAGGGAAACATATTGTCTTTGGTTCTGATGAGGAGGAGGATGGTGATTATGAGGATCAGCGACAGACGACCTCAGAGGGCCCAACATCGAAAAAGACCCTGTTCCAGGACAGCCAGTCAGAGGACGAGGCCACAAGTGATGTCGCATCAGCCAGCAAGAACACAAAAAGAAAACAGAAGGTGAGTGAAAAGTTTGTGGTCTGAGGGAAATTTAGTTCACGCAGAATCTACCTCTTGTTTTTTTTTTGTTCTGTTTTGTTTTTTTATATATCATTTTTCACCTAAAATAAATGTTTAGTTCTAAATGAAATTGTGGGCAACATTAGTTTTGTCCCACAGATGAATAAGCTGTGGTTTAACTGTGTGGGTGTGTTTGTTCAGCCGTCCGGCCCTCAGCTGTTTGGTGGCAGTGAGGATGAGGAGGATGGTGATGAAGAGGGGGATAACAGCAGGTTTGACATCAGGCCTCAGTTTGAAGGTCGAGCAGGTCAAAAGGTGAGTAAAGGACTTCTCACAGTGGAGCACTTTTTTCTTACTTATCATTTTTTTCCCACCATATTTGTTCACCTCTCATGGAGAACAAACAGTGGGTTGAAAAATAAGAAATATCTCAACCTTTAAGGAAACAGTTAGAGAGCAGAATCACTCAAATCACAGGATCTGTGAGATTCATCCTCTGAGGATCATGCATGTCTGGACCAGACCATCAATGCAGTCCTTCCTCTGACGTTGGTTGGTTGGTTGTTTGTTCTTCAGCTGATGGCGCTACAGTCTCGCTTCGGGACAGACGAGCGTTTCCGGATGGACTCTCGCTTCCTGGAGGAGGACGAGGAGGATAAAGAGTCAGGTGAAAGCATTTGGCACGGCATGTCATATGTTTGCTAAGTTTTTGTTATAGTTTCTTTTAACTTTTTAATGTGTTTTGATTCTGCTGAGTGATTATGAGAAGATACAGTTTTAAGTGATTTTAACACAGTTGTAGGTTTTTATACCTACTACTATTCAGTCATATTTGTATATATCAGCTTATATTTGTATATATCTGCTTTTTTTGACCCAGAAAGGATGAACAGTGTGACAGAGGAAGATGAGGATCTGGAGCAGGAGAGGAAGAAGAACCTATCCATCCTGCAGAGCGTCCTTGGAAGCAGCCAGCAAACCTACAGCAGCAAAACTGCCAGCAAGGCCAAGAACTTCAGGTCAGCCAGGCAGACACAAAAGCTGGACCACAGACATTCCTGTATTGGGAGTTTGTATTTCAACCGCTTACATTAAATGGAAAATTAATGAATTATGATGTGTGTGTGGCTGCAGAGATGTCTCGGCGCTGCATTATGACCCCAGCAAAGAGGAACATGCTGTATTTGAGACCATAACAGATGAAGCCAAGGAGAGGTACAGTACATGACAGTGGAAGCTGCGTATGAACCAGTCCGAATGTTTTTACAAATATACAGTGTAGGCAGTACCAGGCTTAAGTTTGAACACACTTTTTGATTTACTTAAAGAAAAATAGTTTTAGTGGCCTGTTCGCAGCAATGCATTAACCTACAAATGGTTCATGAGTAACATAACTGCCAGCAATGGTATTGAGTGCAATTCTTAATCTAATAAGCATTACAAAAATTAAACAAAAAAATCCCTAATTTCATCATTTAGAAATGTTTTTCAATAAAGTTGAATCAATCAATTTGAAGTTTAATCTGTTATAAAATTAAGTGTTCAAAGATTAATAAAAGACCAACCTGTGGATTACATTAAAAGAATATTAACTGGTATTTTTAGACACGCCACACCACCAGTAATATACCAGTAAAATCTTAGATTACAATTAGTACAATTTAAAATCCTGAATAGATATACACTAAGGTCTTCATTCACTTGGAATTTACTCCAGTAACACTGTCTTGTGATCTGTTTTCCTCACAGCAAGTCAGCCAGGAGAAAGAAGAGAGAAGAGGCTCAGAAGCTCCCAGAAGTCTCCAAAGAGATTTATTACGACGTGTCCGGCGATCTTAAGGCTGTGTTTGGTCAGACAAAGGATGATGTCACTGGAGGAGAGGAAAATACAAACTGGGACCAAGAGGAGGAAGAGGAGGAGGAGGAGGAGGAGGACAAGGAAGGAGAACCGACCATGTCATCTCTGATCCTAACTCATCCCACAACAAAGAATGAGGAGTCGTCTGGATTTAAGTTTTCCTTCTTTGGAGATGACACAGAAATGGAAAGTAAAGAGACAGGTGGGTGCAGTCTCAACTTACTTACAGGAAACATTAGTTTTCCCAGTTTTTTTACAAGGAACGTCGTTTTCTGCCAACAGACTACAAGGTGGAGAGCATCCAGGCTCCAAAGGTGTCATGGCAACAAGATCCACGTTTCCATGACAGCTCAGAGGAGGAAGATGAAGAGCAGGAGGAAAATGAGGAGCATATCAACACCACAGCTGTAACCACAGAGTGAGAAAATTGAGATTATTATTTTTTTTTTTTACTTGAAATGCACTACTTGGTTTTGACCACATCCAAATTCAAGGAGATTCTACTAGAACTTCCCCTAATGATGTTGTCATTGTTTGTTGATTAGTCTGCTGATTATACTTCGATAAAATTAATTTTTTTGATCATTTCAAAAGAGAAATAGACATTTTTAATTGTGTGTGTGTGTGTCTATATATATTTATTTATTATAATTTTTTTTATTACCCAGAGTTTGGGGTGTCCTGACTCAAATCCAAATGCTCTTAGCAGGCATTCCTGTTCGCTGCATGTCACTCCCTCTATGATTCCCCGTTTCCTGTCACTCTATCAATAAAAGCATGAAAATGCATCAAAAAAATACTTTCCCAGACTTTATAGCAGCATCTTGAAGATCTGGATTCAATAGTCAATCCAAAAACCAAATATACTGAAAAAACAATAAATAATCAAAATAGCTGCCAATTAATTTTGTATCTCCAAGCAGATATATTGAATATTAATTTGGGGATGAGATGTGATTTTTGTCAGGTTTTTTCTTTTCTCTCATTCATAGTGTTTTTACAAAGAATTAGACGCTGCCAGTTATCACACCTCCACACTCTCGACACCTCTGCAGAGACTAAACACTAACTGACCTGTGATTTCACAGTTACAGAGCTGGGACTTATTCTAAAATGCAGTTCAGTTCAAAATAGTTTCCTCTGATTTTGTCTGTCTGTTACTGTTTACAGAGAGGAGAACACTTCAAAGACGGACGTCTCCTTCTTCTTCTTCCACCCTGAAGACACCAGATTAACAGGTAGGATGGAGCCATATTAGTGAACCAGACACACACTGGTAAATTGATCACACAGCGTGATTCACAATATAAAATAAAAAGTCGAAAACATTCCAGAGAGAAGGAAGATTTCCTGCAATTGAACTGCTGTTCTTTTAAAGTTGCCAGAGCTTGTCATGACTTCATCCATTCAATTCTTGTAAATACTGAGTAAGACCTTCAGGGAAATTCTTAAAATATGATTAGATTTGGATGAGTAGAGGTCAAGGGTCTTAACTCAAGAATCCACAACCTAATCATGGCGAAGTTACCACAAATGTCAAATAAGACTAATGATGTCTGACTTCCGAGCAGTCTTCTTAGCTGTGATATTATAATGATCTTCAAAAACGTCTCTGGCCATTACTTGAAGCCATTACTCAGAAAAAGAATGTTTTTGTGTCGCTTGCTTTAAATTGTCCCTACATGTCATCTAGTTTGTAAATGATCTCAAAACTTGTCTCTCCTCCATCAGAGGGTCCGAGGTTGTTCTTTCGTTCAACTCAGCTGGAGGATCAGCGGGAGCAGTGGGAAGAACGCAGGACTGCACTCAGACAGGTACACGTCAGCTTACAGGAAGAAGGCGTTTCACCAATTGCAACATAAATCACACAACCAGAGGCAAAAAAAAGGAGCTGAATAAATTTGACTAATTTATGGGCAGTCATACATTTAGCTCATCACATATTTGCTGATAATACGGCTGCCTTATTTTGAAGTGAACCTCAAATCAATCCATTTAATGAGAGAGGATTTAGTAAAGATATTTGATCTCTCTGTTTCCTCAGGAGTACCGCAAGAAACACAAGGATGCACGGAGAAAACTGAAGTCCACGCTGAAGAGCTGAGGATTGTGGGACATGAAGTCTGTGTTTCAGATGGAAAGCCTGATCTGGACTGGACTATCAGGGACGGACAGAGACTTTTATCCCCCTTGGTGCTGCTTTCTGTCCCAGACTGATTTGACTGTAAGGAAAGCGAGGCCAGCTCGAGACTCAGGCCTACACTGGAATTTTGAGATCATCACAATGTCAGGTTTATTTTTTATGTCATTAAATCTCAATACATCTGAAACAGATGTGCTGCCATGGAAACAAGCTGCAAATGAACTGAAGGAAAATCAGCAGCAGCCAATCACAGCTACAGAAGATCCACAAATAAACAAAATGCTCAAATACATAGAGAAGTCAATGCATCGATAGTTGAATTAAATAAGGTTGAGTTTTTATTTTAGCATTTTTCTCCATTCTACTTTTGCATCAGGATTGAGGGAGGAGCCACTGTTGTTGATGGATGGTCATTTATTCCTCCAACTACTGTGTCCATTCTTCATTTAAATCAGTCAGTGTTGGTCACATGTTTCTGGGCTGGATATGGAGGAACGCCGCCGGACGATTGTGATTTGTCCAGGACTCGTCTCATTGTGGACTTGGTACATTTGCCTTAAGACGGATGCTTTAATGAGATGCTTTGGTGTCACTTTGTTTTGTAAAATAAAAGTGAAATGAGATTTTGAATACATTAATCTGAGGACACAGTTTATTTTTTAGAGACCCATCTGTCCATTTGTGTTGTCTTTCAACTGTAGGTGTTGAAAAATTTTGCTTCTGGTTGGACTCAAGCTGATTACTATTTTTGTAGTAAGTTATTTGTCAAATATTTTCTCCTGCAGAGGGATAACATTCTACAAATAGTCAATATTTTTATTATTTATTCAAAAACATGAATTCTCATCAAAAATTAAGTTATTAACTGAAACTATAGAGTCTATACCGGATTTACTTGTATACAAACTGTGTTATTAATCTGTCATGTTTTAGACACTAAAATTGTGTCGTAAAAGCAACAACAGTCATTTTTACTTCTGTAATAACTCACCCTAACCTCACTTCCGTTTTTCTTTATTTTGAAATCCCTAACCGGAAGCTCCATGGTGCGTTCAGGTGGTGCGGGCCGTGCGGGAGTAATAAGTGCTGCCGGGGGGGTTGGACTGAAGGGTGTCCCATCAGGACCGGCAGCCGAGAGGACCAACTCTTTTATGGGCAGGTTTCATTCCGGGAGTCGGACTTCCGTGGCAGCACATGTCCGTGAAAGAGGCCGGTAACACGGACCAGTCACATTCAGTCAATCGGTGAAACTAAAATAACCCGAATGAAGAAAATGAGACCGGTTCTGGTGGTCCTGCTCCTCCTGGTCCGGACCGCGGAGCTCCGTCACGTCCCGTCAGAGGACGCTCCCCCGGGGACGCCGGGGACAGCGGCGGCCGAGGAGGGCTCAGTGACCGCCGGAGGGACTCCTGGAAGCCGGACGGGTCCAGACCTGAAGCGGGTCGCCCGGGGAGCCAAAGACGGGACGTCCAGGAAAAGAGACCCGAGCGGTTACGGCGGGCAGCCGCGGAGGAACGACGACCCGAGCGGCTACTTCACCACTCCGGCCCCCGGAGGGAACGCCACGTCGGCCCGGGGCTCCGGGAGCCTGAACCCGCTCTTCCCGGTCACCGACGGAGCCTACTGGGCCTACGCCGTGATGCTGCTCGCGCTCGTGCTGTTCGCGGCGGGAATCGTGGGCAACCTCGCGCTCATGTGCATCGTGTGGCACAACTTCTACCTGAAGAGCGCGTGGAACTGCGTGCTGGCGGGAATGGCCTTCTGGGACTTCCTCGTGCTCTTCTTCTGCCTGCCCGTGGTCGTCTTCCACGAGCTCACCTTGAAGAGGTTGCTAGGAGACCTGTCCTGTCGGCTCGTGCCCTATCTGGAGGTGAGGATGGGGCGGGGCGGGGGGCGGGGCCGACAGGTGTTCGCTTCACCTTTACAGAGGAGGGTGAAAGGTCACGGGGTCAGGTGTGAGTGAGATGACTGCACACACTCATAACGACCAACAAACAAACAAACAAAACAACAACAGCCAACAACAGGCTTTAAATTATCAAAAACAACAAATAACAGACTTTAAATTACTACAAAATTACAACAAACAACAAAAAACAGACTTTAGCTGACCAAAAATGACTAAAAACAAATAACAGACTTTAAATTATCAAAAACAACAAAAAACAGACTTTAAATGACCAAAAATGACTAAAAACAAATAACAGACTTTAAATTACTACAAAATTACTACAAACAACAAAAAACAGACTTTAAATGACCAAAAATGACTAAAAACAAATAACAGACTTTAAATGACCAAAAATGACTAAAAACAAATAACAGACTTTAAATGATCAAAAACAACAAAAAACAGACTTTAGATGACCAAAAATGACTAAAAACAAATAACAGACTTTAAATTACTACAAAATTACAACAAACAACAAAAAACAGACTTTAGCTGACCAAAAATGACTAAAAACAAATAACAGACTTTAAATTACTACAAAATTACAACAAACAACAAAAAACAGACTTAAGATGACCAAAAATGACTAAAAACAAATAACAGACTTTAAATTACTACAAAATTACAACAAACAACAAAAAACAGACTTTAAATGACCAAAAATGACTAAAAACAAATAACAGACTTTAAATGACCAAAAATGATTAAAAACAAATAACAGACTTTAAATTACTACAAAATTACAACAAACAACAAATAACAGACTTTAAATTACTACAAAATTACAACAAACAACAAAAAACAGACTTAAGATGACCAAAAATGACTAAAAACAAATAACAGACTTTAAATTACTACAAAATTACAACAAACAACAAAAAACAGACTTTAAATGACCAAAAATGACTAAAAACAAATAACAGACTTTAAATGACCAAAAATGATTAAAAACAAATAACAGACTTTAAATTACTACAAAATTACAACAAACAACAAAAAACAGACTTTAAATGACCAAAAATGACTAAAAACAAATAACAGACTTTAAATTACTACAAAATTACAACAAACAACAAAAAACAGACTTTAAATGACTAAAATATAATAACATGCAATAATAGAATAACAAACATCCACTGATAATCTTAAAATGATTAAAAATGAAAAGAAACAACCACTAAGAACCTTCAAGTGATTATAGTGATAACGCCGATAAATGACCACACAGAAACGTGTAAAAACTGAGGAGAGACATAAACTGACAACAACAAACAGATACACAAAAAATATATAAGTGTCGAAATGAGCTAAAAAGGCAGAAAATGCTGCTTTAACCAACCGAACCAAGTCAAACCAACGTTTTAGTTTCTGGTGGTCTGTTTTTGTGCTGAAGCTCAGATATTAGGCAGCCAAGGTGAATTAAAAAACCTCAAACGAGTTAAACTATCAAAACAAACAACTTATTGTGATGATAATTTGGTTTAATCAGTCCCATTATAAAAAAAACAGCCTTAACTTCACATCAGAGCTGTTTTTACACCCTCATGATAGAGTCATTGTGAACATTTTCCAGTTCAGTGAAGAGACTCGTCTGTGATGAATGAATGGGCCCGATTGTTTCCTGAAGCTTCGCAGTTTGAGTTGTCTTTACTTTCAACGAGCGTGCTGTTGTGGTCCGTTTGGCCTTTTCTCTTGTCTTTTCTGAACCGTCGGTGGAGGCCGAGGCTCCTCATGAAGGGACTCTTCTTCTCCAGATTACAGAAACGCATGAGAAACACAAAGACGTTGTGAAGCAGCTGTCCAACTTGGACACATGAAAGACAAACTGTAGCTGAACTCCAGCTTTTATTCTGCCAAGTTCTTCAATGGTTAATCATCTAATCATTTCATGGACCCCAGTTATTGTCTGCTGTGGTATTTTTTGTTTTACTCAAAATAAAAATAAAAAAGACTAGTGCCCAAATCAAAATATGAATCAGTTTAATTTTAATTGATTCAATTGTTTTCATTCTAACTTTGCTATGATGCGATTGAAAACAATACACTGTGTGTAAGCAATAATTCATTTTCAATGTCAGTTAAGCGGTTCATATTTTTCTGGCTCACTCAGTGAATCGTTTAGTCTATGAAACGTCTGAAAATAGTGAGAAGTATTCATTCACATGATGTAGTTGACTTTACAGGTGTTGAGTTTTGTCCCTAACAGTCAAAAAGTACAAAATATTCACTTTACAAGAATGAAAGTCAAAGAAAAGCAGGAAATCTTCATCTTTGAGGACCTTAAAACCTTTTTTTAAATCATTAACAGAGTATCAGAAGAGTTTATTTTTCTGTTGAGTTCATTCATTTAACCCAGTAATGGGCGGTTTCCTAAATGTAATGTTGGCTTTAATTACACCAGCTCCCCCAGCCTACAGCATTATGTTGATTAAAAGCCTATTAGTATTTAGGCTTAGAGGGTAAATTATCCTGGCAGAGTAATCAGGCAGGGCTCTCCATTATCACCGTTGGCTTCATCAGACTCGTGTCCTGACATAGACGCAGCCTCCGCCGGCCTGTGAAGTCTTGTTTTCGCTCCAAACCGGCTTTAAATCACTCAAGTGGACTTTAACTAATTTATAATAACAGCTTTTACCAAGCTGAATTTAACGAGGTCAGGTTTACGCCCCCCCAATTGTGGCTCTGCCAATTGTCATGTTAATTGTTGAATTAATTTCCTGCTAATTAATTAACATTTTTCAAATCGCTCCTCGGCCGTTTGTGTTGAACAGTGTTAAGAGCAGGTCAGGCTGCCAGTCGCCCCTGTGCTCAGCTAGTTAAACTATTATCATGCTAATTAGAGTTAGTTGTTAATTATCTTGAGTTGTGTCTTAACTGTTTGGGGCCATTAAGCGCCCACAGAGGAAGGACAAGTCTGTAAAGAAAGTCTGTGTTTTTGGCCAAAAACCAGACTCTGATGTGTATGAGGCACCAATGGCTGTTCTGGCCTGTAGTCTAAGAGCTGCTGCTGCTGAATACCTGCTCTGTGGTCCCTCATTTTGGATTTTATCTTCACAAGGTTTCTTTCTTTGGGTCTGTTCAAACAAGTCAAGTCTGACGGGAGTCAAAGCAGCAGTGTGAGACAAGACACTGTGAAGGGACGACATGTGGGGTTGGGAACATGGAAGGAGGTCTGCAGCCAAAAAGAAGACACGTTGGTTTATAAAAACCTATTTAAATTATATTTTACAGTTCAAAAGAAGTTTGACATTGCACCTTTACACACTCTCTGTTCAAAGATGTCACTGATGGCTTTAGTGACTGTTAGTAGATAAGTTTTGACTGTTTTGTCGATTATTTATGATCTTATAGTTATTCTGCAACGGCACAAAACAAATGCGTGCCATTCTTCTTCATCTCTCTGTCATCTCTCTGCCAGGTGACGTCTCTGGGTGTGGCCACGTTCAGTCTCTGTGCTTTGAGCATCGACCGTTTCCACGCAGCCACCAGCCCCGGGCCTCTGCAGACTCCGAAGGTGGAGCCCTGCCAGTCCATCCTCTCCAAGCTGTCGGTCATCTGGCTGGGCTCCATGGTGCTGGCCACCCCCGAGCTGCTTCTGTGGCAGCTGCTCCAGGAAACCGTCAGCCTGCCGTCGCTGTCCACAGAGCTGCACCAGAGCCACTCGGGGGGCACGCTGATGGCGGCGTTCAGAGCGCAAACAGACACCTTTAAGGTGGATATCTGTGTCCGGGAGCCGTCTGCTGAGCTCCCGGAGAACATCTACTCCCTGGTGCTGACCTACCACGAGGCCCGCATGTGGTGGTTCTTTGGGTGCTACCTGTGTTTGCCCCTGCTCTTCACTCTGGCCTGTGACTTGGTGACCAGGCAAGTGTTAGCCCAGCGCCTTCTGCAGAAACCTGAGGGCGATAAGGTGACTGGCAGATGTCCCTCCTCGTCTTCATCATCCGCCTCCTCCACAAAGAAAAAGCAGCATGTGAGGGAGCACAGGCTGCGCTCCACTGTGATGGCGCTCACCATCTTGTACATCACATGCAACCTGCCGGAGAGCATCTGTAACATCACTCTGGCGTACATCTCCGCCCCGGCGTCCGCCGTTCTCCCGGCTCTGGCTCTGCCGGCTCTCAGTTTGATCGGACAGTTGTTGATATTCGTGCGATGCTCGGCGACGCCGGTGCTGCTGCTGTGTCTGTGTCGCTCACTGGGCCAGGCCTTCGTGGACTGCTGCTGCTGCTGCTGTGAGGAGTGCCTCCCCGACGGAAACTCGTCTGCATCCTCCTCCGTGTCAGCCGCTGCCACCTCCACCCTGTCCTCGGCCGCGCTCTCCTCGCCTTCCCCGTCCTCCCTGTCTCCATCCAGCAAAGAGGAGACGGTGAAGAGCGTGTTGTCCACAGAGCCATCAGTCTATGACAGAGTGAAAGACTCCTCAGCAGCCATCGGGACGCCCTGCTGAGGCCCAGAACTGCCACTGATGTGACTTTATACGATCATTTCAGTTCATTATAACGAGTTTTGTCCTTAATTTCTATCAATATTAATAACTTGGTATGAGCAGATGGACAGTCAGGTTGGAAACTAAAGTTTATTTACGTCACACTAAGTGGCCAAAAGTACATTTTTTCAGCAGGACAGAGACTTCATGCTTGAGGCCAGTTTCCCCAGTTTATTTTAGAACATCCACCCAAACTCATACATGCTGACTGAGCCAGATCTGATCTGACCACACACAGGAAATGGGGAAAATTTGTCCAAAAACTTAAACTGGCTTTTCCAAATTCTTTTGTCCTGTAGTGAATCTAAACCGCATTAAGTGGGCGATAACGGCGGTTTTATTTTTGATGAAACTACAAGTACAGAACGTCACAGTTGAAGCTGGAAGTGATTTTGTGAGTGAACCTGAGACTTTTTACTGAAATGTTTGTTTTTATTTTTTATTTTTTTTTTATCTCTCAGGTTCTTTCTCCTTTTTAAATGACGGTAGATCATTTTCTCTGATCTCGGCTGTGAAGTTAGTGAGTACGATCTTCTTATATCTGAAAGAAGTCTTGGACAAAACTGCCAAAATAGAGGCAAGCTCTAATAAACTGGAATAATCTTTAACCCCGGTCTTTGTGAAGAGATGTAGAAACTCTGGGAGCAGAAACTTTTTGATCGTTGTATAAAATAGTGTCTGTTTTCATAAAAAAGGGAGTTTAGATGGATTTAAACTTTGACATTGAAGGACTCATAACAGATAAGATTGATAATTTGTAGGCTACATTTTCTTATTAATAAATGTCTAACACTCATTCAGGATGGTAGTATCACTGCTCTCAGTACTGTAAAGGACAGAAACACTGGATAAGTTGATTTTAGACACACTCAGACTGACAGTTTTTCATGATTTTGCTGTTGCTCCTCTTTCTTGGCTTATGGACACCAAAATATGGTGACATGTCAGTCGAAATTTTGAACATACATGAAACAGTGTGACTTTTTTTTTTACTTGTTTTATTATATTGTTTTAGTAAAGTCTAAATTTTCTCTGTTGACTGTTTTTCATTCCTTTTAAATCCTTCTGGATGTCTTTTCACTCTTCATTTACTGACACAAATGTTACAGCGGCTCTCGCTGTGTCTCACTGCTGGCTGCAATAGAAATTTGAGCGTTTTTTAAGAGCTAATACGTTTTACAGGTTGTTGTTGTTGTTGTTTTGTTTTTTCAGCAGCAAGATCTTGAATCTTGAATTTGGATCACGTCTTAAAGTTCCAGTCTGGTGTTATTCTTTGTTTTATTGACTTTCAACAAACCCTCTGGAACGACCAAAATAAGGAAAGAACTGAACATGTCAGCAACACTCTGTTAAAACGCCTCAGTGAGCCGCAGAACCAGATGTGAATTAATCTACCAGTTTCTGTAAATCACACAGTTAAAAAAAAAAACAGACAAAACTTAATTTCAGTGATGCCTTTTATCAGATTCACATCTTCAGTTTGAATGGACTTGAGACAGTAAGTCAGAAAATAAAGAGGAAGACTCACACACTTTTGGCTGGTGTGCACGTGGGATGTGTTGACAATTACAAAGATAGAAAGTGTCAACACTTAAAATGTGGCGTTATATTTGACTGATTAATATCTGGGTCTGATTTTAATGAGATGTCAAACTAAGCTGCCAAAGTAAAATCAATAGAGGAACAAAGACGCCAAAAGAGAGAGAAGGAACAGGAAAAAGCTGCCTTCTATTCAGAGATGGTCTTATTAACACTGTGAGAGGATCCTCATGTGGATTCTTTTATTGGGGGGGGAGAGGCAGAGCCCTGATCGACGCTCTGGACACCCACAGGAGGAGAAAGCCGTTCATGTCCGACTGTGACGCTCCTTTTTGTCATCATTCAATTACTGAAGGTCACAGCTTCACAATAACAGTCGGCCTTTGAGTTTCTGCAGACATAATGAACACAGTCGCTCTGTGACCAGTTGCTGGGGAGAGCAGACAAGAATTCTTTGCTCACCCAAACATTTTCAGGCCAATCTCAGCTTTTATTTATTTTTTTATCTCTTCTGACAATGAACGTGAATACGTTCGCTGTTGTTGTACGTTTGGAAATGAAAATCGTTCTACACAGGTTTGTAAAGAATAAAGAGACTGACAAAAAGTCAGTTATCATTCGAAAAGCTCAACATCCACAGTGACTAAAAATTGTCCCCAGATATATCTGATTTGATTGACTGAATGATTGTTGATTGTTTATTTAAGTGTCATGTATAAAACGATGCCCAGGACACACAGGCTTATAAGACAACGACGATATGCAGTGCAAAGACACGTTTTCAAATCAATCATAGAGAATTGTATTAATATCCAAACATTCTTGCTGAATCTGGCTAACACGTAAATCTTCTCCTTGATGAACACTCAGGAAGTTTTTTCAAACACATGCTTTCTCAGATCACCGTTCAAAGAGCAGAGAAACTGAAGATGAAGCTCATCCTCATCACACAGAAGAGATATCTTCAGGAACACCGTTATACCCGCCGACTTCAGTCGTGACAAAATATGTAAATTCATAATTTAGATGGATCCTGGATTCAGCTAAAATAAAAAAAGGGCGGGGGGGAGTTCAGGTGAAACTGTGCAACAGTATTTATGGTGACAACAGTGAATCCCTCAGGGATGGAGGTCCTGGTGAGGAGGAGTCTGAGTGACAGAAGAGATCATTGCTGTTGGTGAAAGGAGGAAATAAAGAGGAACGAAGCAGAAAGAATAGATGTGGTCCAAACGGATCCTCATCCAAGCTCCCTGAGCCACATCTGGATCCTCCTTTAGGACGAACATGAGACTGATTTAACTCGACAGTCCCAGTTCAGCCTTCCTGCTTTCTGGTTTCCCCAGATAAAGAAAAGAGGTGGACATTCTTTATAAGTTTATGAGAAGTTCCATCAGATGTGTCTTAGGAGGCAGCGGAAGATTTTAACTTGAGTTTGGTGAAGAAGTTTGAAGCCCATTCATGACTTTTGCTCTGAACTATGGAGGTATAAAGCTTTGGTCCCCTCAGACTTTCAGGGCCGGTGCTGGAAGCGGAGTCTCAGTTCCTTTGAGCTGAAATATTTGTCCTCCCACGTTGTTGTGCCTCGGCAAAGGGAGGGAGGAGGGGAGGCTTCAATAAGGCCCGCTTTGTTCAGCCGTCCCCCTCTCTGGCTCTGAGAGAGACACGCTCGAACAAAGCTGCATATCAATTACCATCCACAGAGGGAGTTGCTAAGCTACACGACACCCACCAACTCCCACCAGCTGCCCCAGCCGCCGAGGGAAGAGAGGCAGGGGAGGAGGGACCGCCGTGGTCCGCCCCGATAAGCCAAAACCCAAACTCCTCCATCCTCGGTCGTCTTGACAACCAGCTGAGACGGCAGCAGTATGGTCTAAAACCAACAAGGTCCCGGATCTGGTCCTGACTGGGTGTTCCTGCTGTGTTCAGGGGGAGCGGCTCTGTTTATGTTTTTAAACATTTCATGTTGGTTTTGTCTATAAATGTGTGTTTGTTACGTGAATGCAGTTCACATATGACTCTTTTTCTTCCCTGTGGTGTGAAGGACTGTGATCAGTTTGCATTTTAAATGCAAAAATGTGATACTTAAAAAAGTAAGATGACATCTTATTTATTTTATAAAAACTGCTCTGAACTTAAAAAGTGACCCAGCCGCTGATATGTCTTATTAGCCCAGTCTGATCAGGTGTATCATATGTTATTTATATTTCAGGATATTTTTCAAAAAACTTTGTAAGACTAATGACGTGCATCCTTAATTTATTCATCCAAATAACTCCTGATTATTTAATGCATGGATTCATGAAATGATCAGGCCGCTTTCCGTGATTTTATTTAACATTCAATGGATGTTAATTCGGTTAATTCGTATATTCAGTCGAACACTGCCAGGTTAGCCGGCTCCTGCTGATCCAAACCAATTCAATTTTTTCATGTCATTTCATTTCAGTTAATTTCACAGGATATAAATTAGGACTAAAGCAGTTTTGAGTTAATCACATTCAGTGAATATTAACACATCACTTATCACCGAATGTGGCCTGATCATTTGTTAACAGTATGAATTGTTAATGTTCTTTAACATAAAAATGTTTTTAGAACCTTAAACTGAAGCCAGTGAACCTCTGCACATTAGCTTGGCATGGGAAATCATTCACATTGCTGATAACAGCATGTAAAAAAAATAAAAGGCAGTTTCTGAACTGAGCTCTGGGAAGCTCTGACAGTCTCAGTGGGCTCAGGAAACACTCTGCAGCCATTACCAAGACAACAGCTCAGCGCTAATCAGAAACGCTAGCGGGTCCTGTCCACAAATGAAGCTGAGCCAGCACGAGCCATCAGATGTCTGACCGGTTGCTTAGGGCCCCTGAGACCAGGAGGGGCCTCCTGTCCAGCTTATGATTCTGAGTTTCCTTTATTAGAGCTCATCATTTATCTCGTTTTAACGTGTGACATGTGGTCCAAGTTGGATAAATATCCAGATGTGTTAAATCCATTCTGTTATGGAAATGAGTTCAAGCTTTAAAGGAGAGTTTTTGAATGCTGCACAGAGCCAAACTTTGTGTTTATAATTTGTGAAATCTGAAAATATAATATAAAGTCCACAGTGGCTCTAATGCACACATTTGAAGTGAGGATGAGTTTTTATGCCTGCGATCTTCAGATATGATGATGATGAGGAGGACTAAATTATCTACATGCTGGAAGTAATTATTGCATTGTGGTGGAAAAAACTATTAAAAGTTGTGTATCTTAAAATTCTCTCGTGGAGTTTAAAGTCTGATTGTTTTTTTCTGTTATGGGATTGATCATAAAGGATGTGTGATGTCACAGCTGCAGTGAACATCTGTACACCACATCACTCCTGATAATATTTAGACATACCAGGTTTCACCAGTCGAGGTTTCTGCCTCTTGAAGAAGTTTTTCCTGAAAGAGTTTGGTCTGGACCTGCTCTGTGTGTGAAGCACCTTGGTGCTGAATGAATAAATCTGACTGAGTCCCCGCAGAGGCTCTCAGCCTCTCATCAGGATGCTTCCTCATCTTCTGTCATCAGATCACAGAACTAGTCCAGTTTCTTCACTTCAGAGAGACGGCAGGCGGTGGAAGCTGGCTGGAGCCTGAGCAGCAGAGGGGGGGGGGGGGGGGGGGGGGTGACCGGACCGCTTCATCATTGAGGTCTTTTAAGAGGACATGGGAAACATCATGGAGCCTACAAATAAACTCTGGGGGTCCCCTTTGAGTCCTGAGCAAACATCTCTTTCATTAACTTGGCAGCTCTCAGAGAGGGAAAGAAGCCAATATCTGAAGCTGGTGTTTGACCAAACAAAGATTTAACCCGAGGTCAATGCTGCTGTTCTGTTTATTTGTCTGATCATACACCAAATCACCAAAATCAATTCCAGCTATTTTTTTTTTTTTTTTAACATTTCCGTCACGCAGTTAAACAAATATTCTGTCCTTTCTAAATTACTTAACGTATTAATTACATGAATATTTTGACAACAATCGGAACTTATCTGACAATAAGTACGTTTATATTTACAAATGCCTGAAATTGAAGCAATAATGTGATGGAAAGAAGGAAAAAGTGTCTGTTCAAGGTCATGCTGTGTTGTAGGTCTTTGTTTAACCACACAGGGGCGACGCTGCTCTGTTTGAAAAGACTGTGTGGTAATCAGTGGAGCCACACAGTGAGACAGTCCAACAGGCAGGTTTAGGTTCTTTTTTCTTCAGTGCATCTGTTGTCAGATTCACTGATGTTTGTTGAGTGTCCATACTATGTGTGTGTGTGAGTGTGTGTTGTTTATGCCCATAAAGTTTCTGGACTCACACCACAAACACATTTATTGTTTCGGTCATCTCTTTATTATTTGAAGATCGGAGATTATAAGTGTGTATCTGATTGTGTTGTCTTTTTCTTAGCACAGTGCTTCCTGGTGCTGGGCAGCGACGAAGGACCCGAGCCTTGTTTCAGGCTGTCTCTTATAGTGCCTGAGTAACATGTCGGACCATACCAACTGTGGGGCTGAAATGGTTTTATGAAAGCATTTCTGAACGGAGCTCTTGTGCGAATGTTGTGATAAAATGTGTGTAAATAGGTTTCGCAGTGATGTTGGATATGTAAAATGACCTGAGGGGTTAATTGAGTATTTGATTGCTTCCAATTAAGGTGGTATGGTCCAGTGGGAGGGGCCTGACTTCTACCTGTGGTGTGTGTAGACCCAGGGGAATTCAGGTTAGTACTTTCTAAATGGTTTTTGACTGCTGCGTTGTCTTGAACTTTAGTTTGAGGGGAATTAACCACTTCTTGTTTTCTGTTAAATTGAAAAGCTTCTTTTTTGTGGCCTTTTCTTCAACATTTGAAGGTCTAACTTCACCGTTTTCAGTCCTTCTGGCACATTACCCTCGCTCTAGGTCAGAGACGGTGACAAATACAAACACAAGTAGGATCTATTTAAAACAAACAATTATCTGCCACAATTCATATCAATTTCTGGGCTTCTAACCACTAACCATTAAAAACTTTCTAAATCTGTTTTCAAAAGCAAAAGTGGTTAAAGAAGCTGAACAAAGAGCTTCATATTTGAATAATCTTTTAACGGTTTTGGTTAACGAGTGACTCTAAACTGCCCGTAGGTGTGAGTGTGAGGTTTCTTTCTGTTTGCCTTGTTGTGTTTTTGTTTTTCATTTCTTTGATCTTTTACTAAAAAAGTTCACAGGTTCGTGGTAAAATATCAGTTTGTCTCATCCGCTTCATCTTCGTGTTTTGTGGTTATGATCGTTGTTGTTATGTTGTCTCTTAAATTCTCTCTGATGAAGGTGTCTGGTTTTTTTTGTTGTTGTTGATGTTTAGTTTTTTTTTATCTTTCATGTGAAAGATAAATCTCCCAGATCGCCCGGATTTGTATATGTTATCCTTTTAGAAGGACACAAGAATACATTTTCACTACACAACGTTACTGCTGTGGATTTTCCGTCAGGGAGTCCTAAACACGTTGTGTGTGTTGGATCTGAAGGCTGGATGTTTACACAGGAGGCCTACTCTCTCTAACAAAGACCAGCTCATAACGTCCATATTTAGACAGTTAGCAGGTCCAGCAGCTCTCCTTGTTTATGACAGACGGACTCAAGACACAGACCAGCATTTTATACCCGCATATGGTGTGTGTGTGTGTTTTGTCTTTCAGATTATATTTGTATAGATTTAAATTTGGTCCAACCAACTTTAGGGCCACACAACGTCTGCACAAGAGACAAAAGCAAACATTTGTTTTCTGACTAGCTTGACTTCAGACTGAATGTGAAGTCGATTTCAGAACCGGTGTTGGTGAGGAGCCAAAAAAAGAAACACAATTAGATGTGAATTTGTTCTTGTTTACAGAAAAAAATGAAGTAAAAAAACAAACTGCAAAGGTACCTTCACATTAGTGAGTGTTGTTTGTGGATATTTAAATGTGTGTCTGTCTTCAGTTTTTTGGGGGGAATGCCCATAATTTAGAGGTTTTGGGTGGATATAAACAATGAGTATAATTTTGCCTTCTACTACTACTTTGCTTGCTCCAACTTGAGCCCTGTGTTTTGTTTTGTTTTTCACGTTGCAGCACTAAAAGTATGCTGAAGCAGCAGTTGTGTCCGCGGACGTACAGACGATTATTACCATCTTACTTTGACGATCATTTCAGCAGATGTATGTAATCGACTTGAGAGATAATGATATCCCTGAGAAGTGTGTTCAGATTGGACTGAGTTATGACTCAGAGGAGGAGAAAGGCAACGGATTTTGGCGTAAATGGTTGAAAATTGGGTGCCGAGGGTACGTCACAGCCGCTTACCGTTCAGATATGTGTACGACAAACGGGTCAAAACTGAAACTCTTCACAGTGACGTCACACCACAGAGTGTCAGAAACAGCTGTTTGCCTTTTTTGGGACTGTGCCGTACACATCGGAGACCTCAGGACACACACACACAGTCCACTACCAGGAGCCTGAACCAGCAGTTGTCAAAATGGAGAAACTCTGAGCTGATCCTGGCCAACGTGCGTCCGGGCCCCAGAGAGGGAACACAAACACCTGAAGGAAGGCGGCTGGTGGTCGGCTCGGTGCCCAGCTGCAGGAAGGAGAGGCGGCTTACTTCAAAAACAGAGAACAAGGCCTGATCCCGACCTGAGCCTTGAACCTTCACACACTTAACTGGACAGAAGCTGGAGATATTCTCAGGTTTTAATCTGTGGGATGTTAAACATCATCAGACTGGGAAACCAAACCCCCTCCAGTCCACCAGTGGAAAAATCCCATTTGTCGAGGCTGGACCAGACTGGCTCACAGTCCTGCAGCTCTCTATTCAGAGCAGTGCAGTTTCTGGTCCGGCTGAAGCCTGCGTCTGTTTAACCACTTAAACTGTGTCATAAAGTCGGCCAACTCAAAACAGAGCTATACGAGTTCCTTTCATTTAGCAGGAAGTTGAAAAAAAAAAAAAAGAGGTGCCGTAGAAATATAAAGTAGATGTAAGCCTTTCCTGCATGTTGGACGTACTGAGTTATATCTGCAAAGTGATCTGTTTTCAGTTTTCCTGCCTTGGGACATTATTCAAAGGAAGACATCAAAGCAGACGCAGGTCGTGGCCTTTATTTAAGGTGGAAACTGGACTCAGTTTAAAGGTTTAATGAATGCGCCCCGTGACCACATTAACATCAGACAGCTTCCTCACACAGCCACAACAAAACAGCTTGAATAAAACAGCATCCAGAGCGCAGAAATCTTTGCTCTTGAGACCGTCGACGGTCGAAGTGGCAGCGTTCTCCGCCGTCTGTGACTCTTTAGTGGCGAACACTAATTCACTGAGTTTGTGAGGAGGAAGGTCTAATGACTGGAGACTGTGGATGGATGGGAGACGGCTCAGCTCAGGGGGTCAGTTTAGGAAAAGGTGGAAGTCATCTATTACAGCCTGACACACAGAGAGCAACAAGACCAATTAACCTCTAGCTGCAGGAAGACGCTGGAGAAGGCCCGGGGCTTGAACCTTCTTGTTGTAAGGTGACGGAGTTAACCGCTGCACCACTGTGCCGGCTGAGTACATGACCTTGAGCTGCCTCATTTTCTGGGACTGTGAACGTGACGATGTAACAATGAACGTCTCTGTAATAGACATCTATTGCGTATGACAGCTGTCATGTGACTGGTGTGTTGCACTTTACAGGTATAGGTACGTGTGTGTGTGTTTTTGATTTGCAGGAATCAAACTGAGCAGCTGCTGCGGATCAACGTCCAAGCCTCGGTCTTTCTCTCTCTCTCTGTCTGTCTCTCTACCTTTCTGTCTGAAGCCGTGTGTTTAATTCCCAGCATCCCTCCCCCTCAGAGACTTAACACTCCATCCCATCCTGTCCTTCCTTTGTTTCTCTCTCTTCCTCCTACACTTTCTCCCCCTCTTTCATTCCTTCTCTCATGTTCCGCCGCTCTCAGCTAACCGACCTCCCAGCAGAGAATTATGAATAAAATTGAAATCGGCCGAGCTCTACAGTCTCCCACCCCCTCTCCCTCTCCAGCTGCCCCCCAACACCCCCTTCACATCTCTCCGTCTCTGCCTCCTAACTTTCTGCAAGTGCTTCGTATTGATTATGGCCGTGACCTCACACCCACGCCGCTCAGGCTCCTATACATTAACCGTTTCCTTTCTCGTGCCGCCCTGTCTGCTCACCGAGTCCTGGAGCTCAGCCAGTGATTCACTGTTCACAAAAAAATCTAAACCCCACAAGAGGTATGACTAAACTTGGGAAAAAAAGAAAAAACAATGGCAAAATGTTTCTGAATGTCCATGAAAATGAAGAGGAGTCCGTCAGTGCCGTCTGCAGCTCGACGCTGATTTGTGTTTTGTGTTTTTTTTTTGGCATTTTTATCTTTCACATCTGTAGTTGTTGAAGTTCAGTAGTGTTGGGATTTGATCCACTGCGGTATTGATCTTTGAAGAGCTACAGGCCTTCAGCTGGGCAGTGATGTTGTGTTGCTATATTTGGTTGTGTAAACATACTAAAGTTATTTCTGGGGGTTGACAGCAGGAGTAGTTTGGCGGTAACGACATCGAGGTTGCGGTTTGTTGGTGGCGCAGTGATGCAGTGACGGTTCTGGGTTTGTCTTGGGGCCTTTCTTTGAGGAGTTTCTCCCTAAACCGGCCCCAGTTTGGGCCTTAAGGTGACCTCTGGCCGTGACGGACACCTCGTCCCGTCTCAGCCGGGGTCGGCTCCATCTTCCCACCAAACCCAGCGCAGATCACAGATAGATGGAGGGCTGTGACGTCATCGGCCTAAGGGATGTAACTGATCAATCAGCCGGCACAAATGCTATTGATCAGCTGTCACAGCTGACTGCCCCTGAAGATGTTTCCACTGAAACCGGCCCTGTTGTTGATTTTCACTGATCCACAGATCAGAGTTAACACTAACTTGGAGGAAAATGCGATTCTTTTTTTTTTTACTTCTAGATTTATTTATTCTTTTAAAACACATTCGGTCGTCTTTGTTGTTGTTTTTTAAAACCTTGCTGTCAGCACTTGATGCTGGACCAGCTTCATCCGTGTCTGTCTAATGACTCCACATCATCCTGCCTCCACCTACATCCTCCACATCTTATTCGGCTTCTGCGTCACTGTCTGAAATCAGAAAGCTGCATTACAAGAACAAGTTCAGGCAGCAGCGCCTGTGACTGGTTTGTATGAGACGACATCAACGTTCTATCTGATCTGGCTGTCTGCAGTCAAAGAGCTCTGCCGGACTCGTGAATCACACAAATGAAGAAAACTGCAAAGTTTAAGAGTCTCATTTTTGATTTTTACCTTCCCATTTTTAGCAAACCCAGATTGTTGCTGCATGAAACAAGCCCGACCGTCTGTTTCAGAAAGTTCCAAAAATTGGCAGAGCGTTTTGAGCAGAATTGCTCGGTCTTACAAAATCAGAGTGTGGCTGCAAGTCAATGGAGGAAAAAAAAAAAGATTCATTTCTCCATGTGGAGGCTGATCTGCTAGATTTGGAAGAAGAGCCACCAGTTAATCAGTGTCACAGCTTGAGCACCGTGGCTGCAGCACAGAGCTGGTTATATAATGTAGAACTGTGGGATTCCCAGCCGCTCTGCCTCCGCCTCTCAGCAGTCTGAGGAGGAGGGAGGGGCGGGGGGCGCAGGATGGATGACAGCAGAGGGAGGAGGGTATTGATATTCAGGATGGTGATCATGAGTGTGGAGGGCTCAGGTTGGCCACCAGCTCCTCCGCCCTTCAATAATCCGATAATTACAGGCTGCAGCCAGGCTGGATCCAAGTCCTATCCATACTGTACTCCCTGAGCAGAGTCTGACAGCTCGGTGTCGGACATTTGCATACAGGAGAAGCAGCAGATGGAAGCTCAGCACTTCACTCCAGAGGGAACGCCTGAGAAATCCACAGGACGCCGACAGTCCTACGTATAAAGTGACTGTCAGGTGTTTCCTCCGGACTCCAGTTGTTATTTCTCAGGCGGACGTCTTATTCTTTCCATCTGTGAGGCATGAAATCTGCAAAAGCACAAGTGTGATGTGATACGCTGCGTTTCTGATGAGTTTTATTCCAAAAGGCTTCAGATTTTATTCTCCTGACAGCTCAGAGAAACACAAACATGAAAAAGGTGGCTTCCAAATCCATCAAAAAAAAAAAAAAAAAATCATAATTGAAAGGTTTTGATGGATTTTTGAGGCCTGCTGCTGTCCCCTTTACTGTTCGTCCTGTCATTATGGCCCGACCTCCCTGTCTGTGGTTCTCTGATCCAGACCCGTTCATTTTCACTGGAGACATAAAAAACACAACTCACAAATATTTAGTTTCATTTAAAAAATATCATGTTTGTACATTTTCTGAACACAGCAGTTTTCCAGCTGAGAAGAAAGGGACGAGTTTAACCGGTGGATTAATACACAGCTTGTGTTTTTCTGTATTTATAGCCGCACGGCAGCGTGAATAAACACACAGAACATAACCAGACTTGTACTTTAAGGGTAAAATCTGGTAGGACAAAGCTTCAGGGGTTGTAGTTGCAACAATTGTGTGCATACAAACATACATACTGCATGTTGAGTGCTGCCCGCTCCCTCTGCCTCTCAGAAATAGCAGATTTGGTCAAATATGCATGTCTATAAGAGCAGAACCTTATATGATTTATACATTATTCACACGGTGACATCAGTTCCTCAGACGAGCCGAGCAGTTTAAAAATGACCCAAATCCCTCCGTCTTCACTGTGAGGCTGAACAGCAACACAAACATCCACAAAGCGGCCCTTTATATTTTATTCTATAATTCAACACAGGCTGACAGTTTCAGCTACACACAAAACCGTTTGTTGCATTCTCCATTTTCAGAGCAAAACAACTGCAAGCACTTTTTCATGGAGAATCCAAAATGCAATAAGGTTTTGCAGTGACATCTTGAGAATTAAAGTCTGATTTGGACTGGAGGTGAAACAAAATCTTCCTGACTGAGGAATCCAGCTCAAAATGGGAATTCAAATATTTCCAGAGCTACATCAAGTGTTGTGGTTGGTTTTTGCTTTATTTAACAGGAAGAGGAATCCTGAGCACGATACGTTTGTGACGTAGGTCAGAAACTGCAGGAGAGGAGTCGGCTGAGCGTCTGAACACTCTGCAGGGTCGATGTCTTCATGGGGGTCAGCTGGGTAATTGGCTGATGACTTCCAAGTGTGCAGGAAGCCGATGGAGGCGCCTTGATCAAAAATACCCAGAAACAAACAATTCACACCTTCTACACAATCCAGTTCGACAATGTGCGTGTCTTTGGGCTGTGAGATGAAGAGCTCTCTGTAAGCTGGGTTAGGCTAACTCTAACCCAGGTCGAACACAGATCCATTTATAGAGCGAAGTGCTTCATCAAAAAAAAGTAAATTAGTCAGGAGCCTTTATTCCGAATATTTCAGCTTTATGGACATTTTTAAATTGATGTTTGTGACGCAGAAGTTTCACTCACAGATGTTAATCATTTCTGCTCTTCAGTTAAATGAATTTTTATCAACATCGAACACACATCTGATTAAAAAGGAGAAAAACATCACACAAACAGGCCTCACAGGGAAAACAACCTCACTACAAGGTTGATTTTCCATCTATTGAGGAGCCTTCACAAATCTTCAGTCATCGATTTTTAAACGCTCAGTTTTCCATTTTTCCTGACGGAGAAGTTCGATCGAAAATGTAAATTTGAACATTTGTGGATCTTTGAAAATTGGACAAAAACCGTCTGCTGAGGGAAAAAGATTAGATTAGATGATTAGAGCTGCAAAAAAAGTCAAACAGATTTGACATTGGATTATTTTGGTTTTATTTTATTCATATAATTACATATTTGCATCTTGACAAATATGCAATTGAAGAATATCGTTTTGCTGCTTTGGTTCCATTGTTGTTTATACAAGTCGCTCTTTGGGAAACAGAAGAATGAGCACTTTGAAGTGAAACGTCTTTGGTTGGTTCCTGAGATCTAAAACTCAAAGACAGATTAACAACTCACACAGGAGAAGCTGTGAGGAAGACAATAAGAGGGGGATATTACTACAAAGCTCCTCCTCCCCCCTTTCTCCCGTTTGACCTCCTTCCCCTCTTTCATCTCCTCCGTCCTCGCTCTCTCCCCGGTGACCTGTTTCCAGCTCTCTCTCTCTGTCCTGCTGACTGATATGGCAGCTCTGTGTGTTTTACTGGTCCATAGACGGACCATAAAGTCTGGATTTACAGCCCCCTCCCTCTCCTTGCCCCTCCCCGCCCCCGCTGTTTGTCTCAGAGTGAACGGACGTCAGGAGCTGGTTGAATATTTACAGCAGCCTTTTGAGTGTCCGCCTGCAAAATCCGTTTGTGTCATGAAAAGGAAGCAGAAATCGGCGCTGTTTATTCACGTTGTTACATCTTCATCCATCCATCTATCAGCCTGCTGGCTAATTCATTCATTCACCAACCAACCAATCATCATTTCATCTGTTTTAACAACCATAAATGTACAGACTAATCCACTTACTTATCCGGATATCCATCAATATATCGATGCATCCAGCAGCACATCATCATCACAATGCAACAGCTGATTACACACTTCCTAAGAAACAAAGACTGTCAGAAGGAGTCTGAACCCACAAACAGACTCACAAACAGCAGCCGACGGGCACAATGGCTGTGAGTGTTCCCCCCCGGGAGCTGTTTCCCCTCCACGCCATGAATCAATGTGGATTACAGGAGCTCAGCCCCGACACATGCAGCAGCAGCATGCTGGGCCGATCGCATGACCGTGTGTGTGTGTGTTTGGGGGAGGTGGGCTAAAAAGTGACTGCAGCACTTTGCCGAAGCTAAATGCCGCAATGGACACATAAATAAGTACTGCACCATTCTGTTGGTAACACACACACACCGTGCATCAGGTGCACAGCTCAGGGAAGTCCTGGTCTGATGTGGACTGTTAACATGAAAGCTCTGAAGCCTGAACTATGTGAAGTCGAGTCGCTCCGACATAGAAACGTCGTACGACTGCGTCAGCTTCCAGCAGTCTGACTCATCTTCATGCTGCTCGAATGGACACCAGTGAAATCCCCAATCTGAGGGAGCGGCCTCCAACGGAAAATAAACTGAGGCGAAAAGGTGAAAGTAACGGCGGTCTGTGTGTCAGCGGAGTCACAAACATTAAAAAGGGATTTCTAATCAAACAAAGCCGCGTGGTGGGCGAAGTCAAACGAAGCGTGGCGGCTGAAAATGAAAATGAGGACGCTGCCGATGATTACAAAAGTCCATGAAGGTGGAACAGAGACTTTATCAGCTCAACCAGAAGGAACCAAACAGAGAACGAGGAAACACCAGAATCACCAGTTTGAACCAGTTTGAACCGGTTTGAACCGGTTTGAACCAGTTTGGACCAAAACTCATTTGACCCGGACCCAGACTTGTTTGAACCAGTTTGAACCGGTTTGGACCAGTTTAAACCAGTTTGGACTAGTTTCATCCGGTTTGAACCAGTTTGAACCATTTTGAATTGAAACTAATTTGACCCGATTGCTTTGAACCAGTTTGGACCAGTTTGAACCGAAACTCATTTGACCCGGACCTAGACCGGTTTGAACCGGTTTGAACCAGTTTGAACCGGTTTGAACCAGTTTGAACCAGTTTGGACCAGTTTGAACCATTTTGAATTGAAACTAATTTGACCCGACTGCTTTGAACCAGTTTGAACCGGTTTGAACCGGTTTGAACCAGTTTGGACCAAAACTCATTTGACCCGGACCCAGACTGGTTTGAACCAGTTTGAACCGGTTTGGACCAGTTTGGACCAGTTTGGACCGAAACTCATTTGACCCGGACCCAGACTGGTTTGAACCAGTTTGAACCGGTTTGGACAAGTTTAAACCAGTTTGGACTAGTTTCATCTGGTTTGAACCAGTTTGAACCATTTTGAATTGAAACTAATTTGACCCGACTGCTTTGAACCAGTTTGAACCGGTTTGATCCAGTTTGAACCATTTTGAATTGAAACTCATTTGACCCGACTGCTTTGAACCAGTTTGAACCGGTTTGGACCGTTTTGGACCGGTTTGGACCGGTTTGAACCAGTTTGAACTGGTTTGATCCAGTTTGAACCGGTTTGATCCAGTTTGAACCATTTTGAATTGAAACTCATTTGACCCGACTGCTTTGAACCAGTTTGAACCGGTTTTGACCGGTTTGAACCAGTTTGAACCGGTTTGGACCGGTTTGGACCGGTTTGGACCGGTTTGGACCGGTTTGAACCAGTTTGGACCAAAACTCATTTGACCCGGACCCAGACTTGTTTGAACCAGTTTGAACCGGTTTGGACCAGTTTAAACCAGTTTGGACTAGTTTCATCCGGTTTGAACCAGTTTGAACCATTTTGAATTGAAACTAATTTGACCCGATTGCTTTGAACCAGTTTGGACCAGTTTGAACCGAAACTCATTTGACCCGGACCTAGACCGGTTTGAACCGGTTTGAACCAGTTTGAACCGGTTTGAACCAGTTTGAACCAGTTTGGACCAGTTTGAACCATTTTGAATTGAAACTAATTTGACCCGACTGCTTTGAACCAGTTTGAACCGGTTTGAACCGGTTTGAACCAGTTTGGACCAAAACTCATTTGACCCGGACCCAGACTGGTTTGAACCAGTTTGAACCGGTTTGGACCAGTTTGGACCAGTTTGGACCGAAACTCATTTGACCCGGACCCAGACTGGTTTGAACCAGTTTGAACCGGTTTGGACAAGTTTAAACCAGTTTGGACTAGTTTCATCTGGTTTGAACCAGTTTGAACCATTTTGAATTGAAACTAATTTGACCCGACTGCTTTGAACCAGTTTGAACCGGTTTGATCCAGTTTGAACCATTTTGAATTGAAACTCATTTGACCCGACTGCTTTGAACCAGTTTGAACCGGTTTGGACCGTTTTGGACCGGTTTGGACCGGTTTGAACCAGTTTGAACTGGTTTGATCCAGTTTGAACCGGTTTGATCCAGTTTGAACCATTTTGAATTGAAACTCATTTGACCCGACTGCTTTGAACCAGTTTGAACCGGTTTTGACCGGTTTGAACCAGTTTGAACCGGTTTGGACCGGTTTGGACCGGTTTGAACCAGTTTGGACCAAAACTCATTTGACCCGGACCAAGACCGGTTTGGACAAGTTTGAACCGGTTTGAACCGGTTTGGACCGATTTCATCCGGTTTGAACCAATTTGAACCTGTTTGGACCAAAACTCATTTGACCCGGACCTAGACCGGTTTGAACCGGTTTGAACCAGTTTGAACTGGTTTGATCCAGTTTGAACCGGTTTGGACCAGTTTCATCCGGTTTGAACCAATTTGAACCTGTTTGGACCAAAACTCATTTGACCCGGACCTAGACCGGTTTGAACTGGTTTGGACCAGTTTGATCCAGTTTGAACCATTTTGAATAGAAACTCCTTTGACCCGGACCCAGACCGGTTTGAACCAGTTTGAACCAGTTTGGACCGGTTTCATCCAGTTTGAACCAATTTGAACCAGACCAAAGGACCGGTTTCAACCAATTTGAACCGGACCAAAACTCATTTGACCCGGACCTAGACCGGTTTGAACCAGTTTGAACCGGTTTGATCCAGTTTGGTTCGAACAGGTTCAAACCGGTCTAGGTCCTGGTCAAAGGAGTTTCTATTCAAAATGGTTCAAACCAGTTTGAACCGGTTTGGACCGGTTTGAACCGGTTTGGACCAGTTTCATCTGGTTTGAACCAGTTTGAACCGGTTTGGACCGGTTTGAACCAGTTTGGACCAAAACTCATTTGACCCGGACCTAGACCGGTTTGAACCGCTTTGAACCAGTTTGAACCGGTTTGGACCGGTTTGAACCAGTTTGAACCGGTTTGAACCGGTTTGGACCAGTTTCATCTGGTTTGAACCAGTTTGAACCAGTTTGGACCAAAACTCATTTGACCCGGACCTAGACCGGTTTGGACCGGTTTGAACCAGTTTGAACCGGTTTGGACCGGTTTGGACCGGTTTGGACCGGTTTGAACCAAAACTCATTTGACCCGGACCTAGACCGGTTTGGACCAGTTTCATCTGGTTTGAACCAGTTTGAACCAGTTTGAACCGGTTTGGACCGGTTTGAACCAGTTTGGACCGGTTTGAACCAGTTTGAACCAGTTTGAACCGGTTTGGACCGGTTTGAACCAGTTTGAACTGGTTTGAACTGGTTTGATCCAGTTTTAACCAGTTTGAACCGGTTTGATCCAGTTTGAACCATTTTGAATTGAAACTCATTTGACCCAACTGCTTTGAACCACACTACAGTTTGAACCGGTTTGGACCGGTTTGGACCGGTTTGAACCAGTTTGGACCGGTTTGAACCAGTTTGGACCAAAACTCATTTGACCCAGACCAAGACCGGTTTGGACAAGTTTGAACCGGTTTGAACCGGTTTGGACCGATTTCATCCGGTTTGAACCAATTTTAACCAGTTTGGACCAAAACTCATTTTACCCGGACCTAGACCGGTTTGAACCGCTTTGAACCAGTTTGAACCAGTTTGAACCGGTTTGGACCGGTTTGAACCAGTTTGGACCAAAACTCATTTGACCCGGACCAAGACCGGTTTGAACCGGTTTGGACCGGTTTGGACCGGTTTGAACCAGTTTGGACCAAAACTCATTTGACCCGGACCTAGACCGGATTGGACCAGTTTCATCTGGTTTGAACCAGTTTGAACCAGTTTGAACCGGTTTGGACCAAAACTCATTTGACCCGGACCTAGACCGGTTTGAACCGCTTTGAACCAGTTTGAACCAGTTTGAACCGGTTTGGACCGGTTTGAACCAGTTTGGACCAAAACTCATTTGACCCGGACCAAGACCGGTTTGAACCGGTTTGAACCAGTTTGGACCAAAACTCATTTGACCCGGACCTAGACCAGTTAGAACCAGTTTGAACCAGTTTGAACCAGTTTGAACCGGTTTCATCCGGTTTGAACCAATTTGGACCAAAACTCATTTGACCCGGACCTAGACCGGTTTGAACCGCTTTGAACCAGTTTGAACCAGTTTGAACCGGTTTGGACCGGTTTGAACCAGTTTGGACCAAAACTCATTTGACCCGGACCAAGACCGGTTTGAACCGGTTTGGACCGGTTTGGACCGGTTTGAACCAGTTTGGACCAAAACTCATTTGACCCGGACCTAGACCGGATTGGACCAGTTTCATCTGGTTTGAACCAGTTTGAACCAGTTTGAACCGGTTTGGACCAAAACTCATTTGACCCGGACCTAGACCGGTTTGAACCGCTTTGAACCAGTTTGAACCAGTTTGAACCGGTTTGGACCGGTTTGGACCAAAACTCATTTGACCAGGACCTAGACCGGTTTGAACCAGTTTGAACCGGTTTGGACCGGTTTGAACCAGTTTGAACCGGTTTGAACCGGTTTGAACCAGTTTGAACCAGTTTGAACCGGTTTCATCCGGTTTGAACTAATTTCATCCGGTTTGAACCAATTTAAACAAGTTTGAACCAGTTTGGACCGAAACTCATTTGACCCGGACCTAGACCAGTTGGAACCATTTTGAACCAGTTTGAACCATTTTGAACCAGTTTGCACCGGTTTGAACCAGTTTGAACCAGTTTGGAATGGTTCGAACCAGTTTGACCTAGTTTGATCCAGTTTTAACCAGTTTGAACCAGTTTGAACCGGTTTGAACCAGTTTGAACCGGTTTGAACCGGTTTGGACCGGTTTGAACCAGTTTGGACCAAAACTCATTTGACCCAGACCTAGACCGGTTTGAACCAGTTTGAACCAGTTTGAACCGGTTTGGACCGGTTTGAACAAGTTTGAACCAGTTTGAACCGAAACTTATTTGACCCGGACCCAGACCGGTTTGGACCAGTTTGTACCGGTTTGTACCGGTTTCATCCGGTTTTAACCAGTTTGAACCGGTTTGAACCGGTTTGAACCAGTTTGAACCGGTTTGAACCGGTTTGGACCGGTTTGAACCAGTTTGGACCAAAACTCATTTGACCCAGACCTAGACCGGTTTGAACCACTTTGAACCGGTTTGGACCGGTTTGGACCTGTTTGAACCAGTTTGAACTGGTTTGGACCAGTTTGGTTCGGTTTGAACCGGTTTGAACCGGTTTGGACCGGTTTGAACCAGTTTGGACCAAAACTCATTTGACCCAGACCTAGACCGGTTTGAACCACTTTGAACCGGTTTGGACCGGTTTGGACCTGTTTGAACCAGTTTGAACTGGTTTGGACCAGTTTGGTTCGGTTTGAACCGGTTTGAACCGGTTTGATCCAGTTTGGTTCAAACTGGTTCAAACTGGTTCAAACCGGTCTAGGTCCTGGTCAAAGGAGTTTCTATTCAAAATGTTCAAGTTCAAACTGGTTTGAACCGGTTTGAACCAGTTTGAACCAGTTTGAACCAGTTTGAACCGGTTTGGACCGGTTTGAACCAGTTTGAACCGGTTTGAACCGGTTTGAACCAGTTTGAACCGGTTTGAACCGGTTTGGACCAGTTTCATCTGGTTTGAACCAGTTTGAACCGGTTTGGACCGGTTTGAACCAGTTTGGACCAAAACTCATTTGACCCGGACCTAGACCGGTTTGAACCGCTTTGAACCAGTTTGAACCGGTTTGGACCTGTTTGAACCAGTTTGAACCAGTTTGAACCGGTTTGAACCGGTTTGGACCAGTTTCATCTGGTTTGAACCAGTTTGAACTAGTTTGAACCGGTTTGGACCGGTTTGAACCAGTTTGGACCAAAACTCATTTGACCCGGACCTAGACCGGTTTGAACCAGTTTGAACCAGTTTGAACCAGTTTGAACCGGTTTCATCCGGTTTGAACCAATTTGAACCAGTTTGGACCAAAACTCATTTGACCCGGTTTGGACCTAGACCGGTTTGAACCAGTTTGAACTGGTTTGATCCAGTTTGAACCGGTTTGGACCGGTTTCATCCGGTTTGAACCAGTTTGAACCAGTTTGAACCGGTTTGGACCGGTTTGAACAAGTTTGAACCAGTTTGAACCGAAACTTATTTGACCCGGACCCAGACCGGTTTGGACCAGTTTGTACCGGTTTGTACCGGTTTCATCCGGTTTTAACCAGTTTGAACCAGTTTGAACCGGTTTGAACCAGTTTGAACCAGTTTGAACCAGTTTGAACCGAAACTTATTTGACCCGGACCCAGACCGGTTTGGACCAGTTTGTACCGGTTTGGACCGGTTTGAACCAGTTTGAACCAGTTTGAACCAGTTTGAACCGGTTTGGACCGGTTTGGACCGGTTTGATCCTGACTACCATCAGAATAACTTCATTTCACTGTGAGAGCGAAAGAAGGTCGCTGCTTTTCATTCAAATGTGTGAAGTGATGAGGAAGAGGAAGAGCAGAGCTGTCAGTTCTTCAGAGACTCCACTTAAGAACATTTCAATTTTTCATGTCGAGCAGATGGAAGTGAGTTTACAAAATGTTTTTCTTCCTGTTGGGGGAATACAGAAAATATATAGACGTAGAAACGCAGCATATAGATTGGCACACAGCAGCGTCAGTCAATATGAAGGAGGAGAGGGAAGACACCAGGAGGCATCCTGCTGCTGGAGGAGACATCGCAGGCCATCGTCACACCAAAATACACACAAACCGGACACACACATTTACAGTGTATGCATATTAATCATTTTCCTCTCTCTGTTTGGAGGTCGGCCTCCTGGTTTGCACCGATTTTGTACCACCAGGGTTCCAATCTGCTGAATTATGCTTGGTCGGCGTTATTGCTCCCCGGCGGTCTCTAACAGCAACAACATCACCGCATCTGCCCGAGCGTTTCCAATTTAGCCGCTGACCTTGTGTCTGTGGGCTCCTCCTCCCCCGGCGGCTGTAAAGAAGATCCTCAGCTCCTCCACGGCGGTAATGACCTCGGCTAGGCAAAGCTTATTTGTGTCTCTCTGTGTTTGTTTCCGCCTCCCTGGAGGACTCACACTCTAAACTCTGCTAAAATTGCTTGGGAATTAAAGTATTACTCCGAAATGTGAATGTTTTCAGCCGATGGATACACAAACCATTAGTGAGCTAATGTTCTGTTGACGTTCAGTTTGTGGCATTGTGATTTTTGTGATTGTTAATAAGTGAGAACATTAAACAATACTTTGGTTCATGTGTTTATGTCCATAGTGTGTATAAACATTGTGAACACATTAGAACCATAAAAGATTTTTCTTCAACCAGAATCTGCTATTACATCACTGACTTCATCAGATTTGATTAGTAAAGTTTGGCTTTTCCTGAAGCAAACACACAATAATACACACAGAAAACAACAACAAGCTAAACAAAAGATGAGCTCAATTTGTTGTGTTGAGATAAAGACATTAAATCAAGATCTTTTTTCTTTTTTTAATCATAAATGATTCGTTTCAGTCACTTCCCTCCCAGCATGCCCTGCTCCTTCCTGTGTGTCGTGTCTTTTTCTCAGTATTTTGTCTCTGTCAGTGGAAAACATTCAGTGCTGGTCATCTATTATTTAACAACCTGAGCATTTAATTATAAATGACTGTGTCCCTTTGATAGAGCTAATGAGTCCCCTCTCTCAGAGCAGATTCCCTGCCGGCTCGCAGCGTTTCCTTGTCACTCAAACTTTGTCCCCGCCCATCTGGAGATAAAAAAAACAGAGCCTGGCTTTATGATTATTATTGATTACATTCTTATTTATTAATTATGACTAGAACTCCTGATTATTGGTGTCACCTCATGAGCTGCAGCTCAAACTGAAGCGCCACTGTTCATTTTTATTTAAATGCCCAGAGGATGTGTGGAGGAGCTGCTGAGCCCTCCAGTTTTATCGTCATTTATTGATCCTTTGGGGGAAATTGAAATGGTCCTGATGTATGCAGTTCAGATTTAGTCCCTTCTCGGATCCCCTGGTTGGTTGTTGTCGTCCATACGGTCGTGTGTGTTTCCATAACAGTCCTCAGTGAGTCCAGACTGCTGACAGGATCAATGCCAGCGTTTTCACCAGCGCCTCCAGCAGAACGACGTCATTGTGTACCAAATTCAAAATGTTTTCATCCACATTGGACTGCAAAATCCTGATTAGTGTCTAAATTCTGTGTTCTGAAGGGGAACCTTTTCATTCCTGAGGTGAAGAATCATCCTGCTGTGATGTTTCACCAACACAGACTCAAACAACACCGTTTGGATTCATTCTGCGGAAATAAAAGTAGGAAAACACTTAAACAAACAAACAAAAGAAAAAAGTGAACGAAGGCAGCGTGACAGAACTGAATCAGTGAAACATTGAAAAAGGAAACTTTAAAGTGTTTGGAACAGAAATTTAAAGCAGCAGCCGATATGAGAGGCATTTTATTAAAATATAAGCCAATGTACTTATCAGGCTGGGAAATGATATTAGATCCTCCCTGAAGTTGAGGTAAATAATTTACTGGAAATTTATTTTCCTGTATTTATGTGACATTTAAATATTTTAAGAGCTTGAAAAACGTGATTTAACGTTTAATATGATCACATTTCTCAGATTATACAGTCAAACCTGAACGCTGAGATTAAATTTAAGTGGCACACGAAAGTCTCCTTCCTGATGCAGCTTCATGATTCAGGGCGGCGTGAAGTGAAGTCTGAAGGGTTTTACATAAAAAATTTAACTTTAATATATCTGCAGCCAGAAGAGAGATGATGGCACGCTGAAGAAGAATGTCTGGAAGGGCCTTTTCCTTCCTCACCCCCTCATCTCCCTTGATCTCTCTTTAGTCTCTCTTTTTCTTCATCCAGAGAGAATCATTAAAGCTCAGATATCAGAAGGAAGCTGCGCCCCCACGTTGGGCTGCTTCACCTCCTCTCCCTTTTTCTCATCTCATTAACATTTGACATCTACCTTCGCTGCACCGTCCCGGCTCGCTTTCTGCAGAAAGTTTTACAGGTTCGTTCTTCTCACTCCAACGAGAACGGGCCAGCGTTGGTGCTCCTCAGCAGAGACGTCAATGAAAGAGGCCAAAAAGGGGTTTGTGTTAGTCTGTAATGTTCTGATGCAGATCACTGCTCACTGCAGTTCCACCGCCAACCGTTGCTTGATTTTATTTGCGATGTTTTTGTCCCTTAAAGCTAAATTTGTTATGATTTTTATTATTACAGTTAAAACGCACCGCTCCATCCATGTAACGACTCCATTTAACAGTCCGACCACTCGTTTACGTTCTCATCTGTCATCCATTATCTGTGTAAGTGTCCATACTGATGTCTCTTTTTTTTGTAATCTGTTGGAGCAGAAATGAACCCAGAAAACAGGCGCAGACACACAATGTTGCATGTTTGCGTGAATGTCTACACACACATGCATCTCGCTGTCTTTCTGTGAAAACACAACTTTTGTCATGGATCTCCACAAACTGTGACTCTGTGGTTGAACCTTTTCAGAGCTCTTCTTCTCCTTCCTCCCCGTCAGCTCTCTCTCTCACTGTCAGTGTCTATCTTTGTCTCTCGCCCAGGCCCGCTCGCTCTCGGACAGCTAACACTCTGCAGTGTGGAGAAGAGGACTGTCGAGCCGGTGATGTGGAGCGGGCCGTGTGTGTCCTTTCACTGCCAGTCTCAGTCGGTATATCAGCCTCTCCTGCTCATTCGCTCACTCTTTGCCCTGATGTGAGATTTTCCATCACTTCCCACCAGACTGATGGTTGCTGACCTGTTCTCCTCCCCAGAGCCTCGCAGCCAGCACTTGCATCAGGTCAGTGGCATCCAGCTTTCAGGTCCAAACCCAGAACATTAATCAGGCCAAAGTGGTACTTTTCATCCAAAGCTCTCCAGCTTTTAACTGGACCACAGAATGAAAACACCTTCTGACGCGTTTCCTTTTTTCCAGAAATAACAAATAAGTGATGATTAATCTTACACCTTTTAGTTTTAGTTGTTTTTTTATCCGGTTTAAAAGCCCAGCTCTGGCTCTGAGTTAGTTTTTCCATTTCACCTTCAGACTGAAAGGTTCAGGAGCTGCAGCCAATTCAAACTAATTAGTGAGCTGAGTGACGAGGCCGATGCTGTTCTGCTCTTTTCTTCGGCTTTGAATGCTCCGAAGTGGATTTACCTGCTGAGTTACTGACATTTCGTGACAGAATCAGCAGGTCTTATTTGTCATTTTAGGGTTTTATGACCGTGCGTCACAGATTAGCATCATGCCACTTTTTCTCCTTTACTGTAACGGCACATAATGTTGGTGCGTTGGAGCTCAATCATCTGCTGGTTTGGCTTCAATCTGACAAACGATTAGATGCAATTAATAGCAGAGAGTGAATTGTATTTCAGGCTGTAAGTAATTACACAGCAAGCAGTCTGTCAGTCTTTGACTTCCCCCACATGTGCAGGCAGATGCAGTGAGAGACCAAGTTTAAAAGGGCATACATTATATTTCTGCCTTTAACCAAAGACGAGCTCAGATGGCTAACAAGTTCACTTCCTGTAACTGAAATTCATCATTAGAAGAAACAATACTGCGTTCAGGCTAATGTTAGCAGCCATGACACAGTAAGTCAAACCAGGCTTTCTTCATAAAATCTTACAGTCATTCAAGTGAATGACATCTAACCTATGTGATTTACAAAAGCTCCCATTTCTTTGTCGTTCTTATTGTGCACAGAATGTAAAGTGAGGAATTAAAACTGAAGGTAAAGTCAAATGATGGCAAACAGCTTCTGACAACATGAACTTTATGATTCTGCTTCATTAATAGACTGGAAATAGAGAAATGACACATTAACATCCACATCCAGCCAGAAGGTGCATTTCCTTTAAGCTGCTTCATGCTCAGTTTGAAACTGCAAAAGTAAAAAACGAGTGCAGAAACAAGCGAATGTCAGCGTGTTTGACTTCGGGTCGTGACGCCCGTCATGGCGGACAGCTGGAAATCTGGAACAGCAGGTGAAAGTATTTTATTTTGTCCCTCATGTTTCATTTTTGTCGCACTCACCTGTGTCTCTGTTCCAGGTCCTGTCACCCCAGTCAGTCCTCTTTGTGTCTTGTCTGGTCGATCCAGCACTCTCCAGAGTCGGTCACAGTCTTCTGGATTTTGACCCTTGCTTGTTTTTTGACCTTGCCTCTTGCCTCGTGTTTTTGGATACCTTTGCCCGTATTGCTTGCCTTCCCATGCACCGACCATTGCCTGGAACAAAGCTTGTTTTACCGAGCGGTGCACTTGAGTCCTTACAACCCTGAGCTGCGTTCTTGACAGAAAATTAAGCACCAGAAAAACATTCACAGCTGTATTTTTCGGCTTTTTCTGAAAAGCACCTAATGACATGCTCCTGTGCACAACCAGCTCGCAGCTTCTGTTACAGTAACTCTGCAGCCTTTTTTTTTTTTTTTTTTTTTTTTTGAGAATTATGGGTAAGCAGCACTATTATTATAGTGGAGCCTGAGACAGACATCAAATTGCATGGATGTAATGAGTGTGCCACATTTCGAACCGATCAGAGCAGGGACACAGGGACACAGGTCTGCGTTCAGGTGACGGTGATTCGTCGTGGCGCTCGGATTAAAGCGGCCTGTTATGTGGCGGGATGCGGTTCATCTGCCACCTCAGGTACCCGAGGTGGACCTCAGGTCATCCTTCACAGCGCGCCAGTCGTCTGCGTGACGCGCTGCTGGAAGATGTTGACTCAGCTCCCCGTTAGCGTTTCAGCGCCGCCACTCAGGCCTGGCGGAGCCTGATAGAGGTCGAAGGCTGTCTGATGCTCAACACGTCAACGCCTCGGTTGTATTTCTGTAAGTGTGATGAAGCGGCTCACAGCTCTGCCTCACAGCTGACGGTGCTCTTTGAAACATAAAGTCAAAGACGAGCAGGATTCGCCGTCGAAGAAGCAGCAGCAGCAGCCGGGGATTATCTTTGCTGAAAAGTGGCGAAGATTAAACACAAGTGTTGCTTGATCAGAAATGTCAGAAGCTTATTAACAGTGCGTGGAGCCTGAAGTGACGACCTGAGGAGTTTGAGTGATGTGCAGGTTTGCTGTGTTACAACAAAAGAGCTTTGGACTAACGTGGAGTTACACAAAACACAAACTGCTGCAGAGTGACAGAAATGAATTTTTTAGGCGACGTTCATATTGACACACAAATTTCCTTCATCATGCTGATGATGCAGAGGTTTCACAGCAAGAAACGTCTTATTAAAGTTATTTCATTTGACAGTTCCCACTTTATTTTTATGCCAGCAGCAGACAGGTGAAGCGACATTTCCCCCAGAAACACTGAGGTTGTTTCCTCCACTTCCTCCACCCGCCTACGTGGAGCAGGTTGACAGCTGAGGACGCAGATAAAAAAATAAACCAAAATAAAAATGCCTGTGGCGTCCGTTTGGGAGAATGCTGACCTTCATCGTGCATCATGTCTAATGACCATCATATGAGGGGGGAGTCAGATTCTATTGAAGTCTATGGGAAATACTTTACTAAGTTTATATTCTCAGTAATCTTCAACACTGGACGTTCGTTTTTAAACGATGGTCCCATTTAGAGGAAAGTAAATCAGGATATCCCGCCATCCCTCCCTCCTCCTCAACTCCACCTTCTCCCCCGAAATATGGTTCTTCTAGTTTTAAAAAAGCCAAGATGGCTGATCTACAAACTTCAAAATGGTTATCAGACCAATTGGTGACCTCATAATGGATGCAATGAAATGGAAAAACATGGCGCAAGCGCCAACATATTTATTACTCTAAGTTAATTAAATTTAAATTTGAATAAATATTAAAATTAGATTTTTCAAATTTGCATCTGGAAATAAATACTGCCTTCTAATTATAGACAGTTAACTCATGTTTGTATATGTAGCCTACGTATGTAATTAGTAATGGACCAACTACTGACCCTTGTGGCGCCTCATTATTGATGGCAGTGTCCCACTAATGATCATTCATGCAGCAGGTCTCTGGGCTCAGTGGCCACCTCTGGTCATCGGTGTGTTGTGCGTTCAGCTGTGACCATCAGTGTGTTGTGTTGCGGTTTTTGTTCGGCCCCTCTCTCTCCTAATGGGGCTGTAATGAGCACAGATGCCTTCAGGGGGCAGCAGCAGGACTTCAGAATGATGGTGTTGCCTCACCTGACTCAGCGCCCGCAGGAGATGTTGCTGTGAATGAGAGCCTGTACAGTGGAAAATGAATGTTGTTCAGTTTAGAAAGCTCTCACACACACACTGGAGGACTCTTGACAAACTTCCTCGTAGCTCCAGAGTGCAGATGGGCTTTCTCCGGGTTTCAGTCTGCTGCTGTTGCCTTTCCTCGGGCTGGGTCTGGGTCTGGTGGGCGTTATTGATTGGAGCAGCATCATTAATCGAACTCAGCAGCATGTTCACCAAAGGCCAACACAAAGGTCACAGATGTGGCCGTGAACCCTGAATCCTTTCTCTTTTTCCTCACAGTTTTGCGCTCTGATTGTAAAATCTGTTGCACCATCAGAGAGCAAACGATCCTGGAGACTACAAACAGTATTGACTGATGACTGATCAAAAGGTCATTTAGCTACAACATCACACATCATACAGCCGCCTCAGTTTTCCCTCCTGGTATCTTGGATTTGTCTCGGTCCTGTCGGGGTTTTGACCTGGACCTGTTTCCGAGGACAGGTTTTGGTTTGGACTTGCCTCTGACTTGTTTTATTCAGTTTTCTTCAACTCAGATTTGTCTCAGCTTTGAGGGATTTTAGGCGCTTGTTTAAATATGAAGATAAAACATGAAGAGCTCTATGACTGTAAAAGAGGTGTTTTAGCTTACAGGTGGTCACTAACATTCCTCTCTGCTGCACTATTACTGCGTCGACATTAAAAATAAAATCATACACACGTTAGACACTTATTCATACTATTATGCAGCTAAAGCTCAATCCCATTGGCAAAACAATGAAAAAATATAAAAATGTATTTTTATTTTATTTATTTTCATTTTCCAACAGAGCTTTGATAAGTTGTTCTTCAGTGGCAGTGAGGTCTGCTGGAGAACAGCTTCAGGGTACGAAGAAGCAGCATCATCCGGATCACTGTGGACTCCTGAGACGTTAAAAGAAAAAAGCGAGAGGCTGTAAAGACTGCCGGGCAAAATGTTGTTTCGTAAACAAGCAAACAGCATAATCAGGACAGCTCCCAGGGTTTCTGTACACTGCAAAAGTGTTGGGTTGTTTGCAAAGTGTGAAATAATTATTCATGAACGCTTCCCTGGAAGCAGGTGACGGCGTTTGAACTGAAATCTTCAGAAAAACAGGATTCGCTTTCGAGACGCAGAAGAAGTGCCACAACAAAAACACGAAACAGTTTTAGTGTGAATACAGATAAATAGATAAGACTGCCTCCCTTTTACAACGTCTGTTTTTAAAAAACAAAAAAACCTTTTAATTGTTAGCCCTCATGTTTGAATCATCCGCTTCTCTGTCCATCACGGCTTCAGAACTTGGTCTCCTGAGGAAAATATCAGGCTCACTTTCAGTTTTCTGGTGCAGGGCAGGAAATCTGCTGCCTGCTGGGGCCAAGAAAAAAAAAAAAAAAAAAGAGTCTGAGCGAGGCCAAACGGTGAAGTTGTGTTTTGGAAAACTAAAATGTGAGCTGAGTGGAGCTGCAGGTTCGTCCTGCACAACAATAGCTTTCAGCTTTCATAATGTGCTTGTCTTGACTTCAGCCTGAAGAAAGGTGGTTCGGTCGTTTCACTGATGAAGCAGTCAGCTGAGGACGGAGACACTCGCAGGGAAAACGGGGCCTCGTTGTCTTCTGCTTGGATTGGAGCCCAGAAACTGAACCACACGCAGAGTCACGCAGGGTCAGACTTTTTTGGCTGTCTCCGAACATTTAATTAAAATATGTGCGGTGATTAAATCCCATCGCTGTTTATGCGTAAGGCTCGTTATTCAATCTGTGAATGGGAGGCTCTAAAGATAGAGAGGAATTTGGGTGATTGAGGGACATTTGGACCAAAAAGCGGCTGAGTGTCGGAGCAGCAGGAAGGAACACACGTTCCTCACAAGCTCTTTATCAAGATCCGCTGGCACAGCTGAAAACACACACAGTCCATAAGTCCACTGGCTGTAAATTAGTCAGTGCATTGAAGTCTATAGGAAAATGTCCCTCCTCCTCCCTGGAAGTGTTTCCCTGATGAATTTATGGTCTCACTTTCGAGTTTCAAGTCTTCAACACAACACAATGTTGGTTTTTTAAATTCTGGTCTAATTTAGAGGAAAATAGACCATAAAGTGGAGGAAGGCCTGGGGGGGGGGGCACCACCCAATCAGGACAGAGTACAGAGCAGCTCAGCTCCACCTTCTCCTCCATATATAGATTCTTCTGGTCATTTTACAAACTCGGGCTGAATAAGATTTTATCACCTGCAGCCTTTAATCAAACCTCGGCTCGCTGCAGCTCGGACTTGTTGCACAATAACGCCGTGTGATATTTAAGCCTCATCTGTGCTGCTTCTATCTTTGGTGGTAAATATGAATTATTCTTGCTCAGGAGAAAGAACAGGGGAAGCACGATCTGCTGCTGCACAGCCTGTAATAGGAAAAATAGAGACCTATGAGACCTACCTATGATTACTAGTTGGGGTATCGCGCAACAAAGTTGTGCTTTAGCTGGAATGTTTTGTGACTGCTTGATGTAGATCAATAAAGATTTGATATGAGTGAGGGAGAGATGGATTTATGCTGTTTCACCATCTGGCTTGAATTTCATTCTCTCTGCTCTTTCTCTGTGTCCACCCTTTAACGTGAGATTAGTTTTCTAAGATCCACAGAGGAGATAAATGTGGTTTGGATCAGATGAAGCTCCTCAGGTCGATCAGGTCCTCTGATGACTCTGAAACTCTGATTGTCTTTATGAAACCTCACAGCTTTGTGTTGTTGCCATGGTGTCAATATCTGACACTCTGCTGCAGCGCCTACATGATTTAGGTGGCACAGTCACATCTGACACACACACACTGTATAACCTGTGTGGGTCACAGTGAGGGAGGAAAAAACTGAAAACAGTCTCTGCTATCTGCTGCTGCATGTTGAACAGTATGCAGAGACCACACACACACACACACACACACACACACACACACACACACACAAACACACAAACTAAATCCCCGCTCTGGTGTTTACTGCCTGTTGCTGCTGCGCTCAGGTCAGCTAAAAAGGGAGGCAGAGTTTCAGAGTCTGCTCCGTTTGGACTTCACTGTAAACAGTTAAATCCGGATTGTTTTGCCTTTTTATTAAAGTGATGGTGGCTGGTCCAAGCTATATGCTGTTTTTAATGGATTGTGTTGCTATGGAAACAGCGTTCTCTCACAGCCAGCCTTTGACAGCAAACAGAAACATTTATAAAGTTGATGCATCAACACAGTGATCTCCGCCACACGAACCCCACCGACAGTCAGAAGCAACCGAAGAGTTCCTCGAACATCAATCTGGGCGTTTTTCTGGTTCTCGTGTTAAATGTGACATTATTTTTCATATAGCATACAAAGTAATCCGGGAAATCTTCATGTGCAGGTTTGTTTTTTATTTTCAGAAACAGATGAGGTGCCTTCGTATTTGAATGAGTCGGAGCAGCAGAAGTACCCAGTGTGTATCCAGTGATGGAAAAAGTTAGTTCAACTTTCAGATGTCAGGTTCTGGAAGTGAATGTCTAATTAATTTACTCAGAGACGATTTCCACCATTTGAAGTGTAATCTGAAAATCCAGAATCCAGAAACTATAATGAAGTGAGGTGTTTCCTTACACTTGAATCAACAACGTGCTCTAATTTTCCCCCTCTGGCAGACAAAACATGAAATTGATGGCCACAACATAAACCAACTGGAAGCGCCTTTTTTTTTGTTCCTCTGAGAGTCCCGTGTTTCCATTTTCCAAGAAACCTTGTAATGTGAATACGGAGTAGAAACATACTGGAACTGGAGGTTTCTCCTTCCTTCAAACTTCTAAACTAGTTTTTACAAACTAACAACTTCCCGTTACTGAACGGACGACGGCTGCTTTGCTGCTGATACTTAACAAGCTGCAGCCTCTGAGGATGATAATTTACCGCCAAGGTCCGAAAACTGGGTTTGGTAGGGTTGGTAGTTCGATCCCTGATTCCTGTAGGCGACATATCAAAGTCCCACAGTGGTGTGTCGGTGTGTGTGATAGAATGGCTGAATGTAAGTGGTTGTGAGAGGTTAACCTGGAAATGTGCTGTGTAAGTGCAGTACAATTTATATAAGACATGGTTGGATGGAGGCAGCATGGCGGCATAATGGTCATGGGTTCGATCCCCCCCCCGGGACCTTGGAGTCTCCGTGTTCTCCCCGGGCCTGCGTGGGTTTCCTCCCTCCATCCAAAGACATCATTGGTGACTCCAAACTGTGCGTAGGTCTGAGTGGTTGTTGGTCTCTGTCTGTCTCTGTGATTGTCGGGGATCTGTAGTTACCAACTAGCATCTGTATGGAAGCGGAGGTCCGTCCTGAGGTCGTGGATTTGGGATGATCATCTTCAAACTGCAGGCTGTGCTGGTTCCCATCCAGGTCCAGTTATTATAACATCATAACCGACCTCCTCCTGTTTATGTGGAGACTCCCAGCCGACTTTATACTTAATATTTGGACGTCCCCACCTGATCTTTACTTATTTATAGCCCATTCTATCTATATTCTAACTATTAAATTTGCTCGTATTTCTCTGAATATTTCTCTTTCTATTCAGAGCACCTCTACTGAAGCATAAATAAAATGTTCTGATTTTGACACTGAATGGTGTTTTTTTTTTTTTTTTTTTTTCAAAAAAAGCAGCCTTGAGAACATTTTGAGGTTAAAACGTTGTTGTAATTTCAGCCCTGGTTCTTCCTGTTTCTCAGCTTGGCGAAGACCTCCTGCTGTCTCTGGAAGGTCAAAGACAGCGGCAGGAAAAAATGCATCTGGGTTTCTCCAAGATTAATATTTTATTCACAGTTCTCCCAATTCCAAATTAGGTGATCCCCAAAAGCGAAAGAAAGTGAGTCTCTAATTCAGCTCTTGAAAAATTAACTATGGGACATATTTTTAGCAGCATGGTGTCTGAAACTAGCCTGCTGACATATTTAGTTTATATTCACACCTGGAATCATTCAGCTGCACCCATAACAAAGCAGACTGACACAAAAACAAAGAAAAACACTATTCTCTGATTACACTTTGGAAGAATAAAAAAAGTTCCCAAATCAATTGATGATGAACATATCAGTGAAGACGCCATACTTATTTAATACAGAGTTAACTGTGACTTTTCTCTGATGTGACAGTTGTGCCGCTCGTGCGTCCTCAAAAATCTCCTGGAGACTTCGATGCCTTTAATAGATGCGGCGCCTCGTTCATTTACACCCCGTCAGCCGTAACTGGCGAAGCAGCTTAACATTCTCATTACATGTAAACACGAGGGAAGATATTCAAACTGAACCACACTCGCATCACGAGCTCTTTTTTTCTCTATCATGCATATCCAAGATGATCTGGTCTGTGAAACACAAGACAGACGCTCGAACCGAAACCTTACTGGCTCTTCAGAGGTCAGCTCATGAGGCAGGTTTTTTTGTCTTCATCAGGAATACTGACTAAGCGGTGACTGGACCGTCCACACACATTTCATTTTATTCAACAATCACTCGACACACATTCGCTGCACTCAGGGGGTGAATATTTACACAATTACTTGTCAAATAATTACGTTGAGCATGATTTCCTTTGAAAGAGTAATGAAAGGAGGAAGATATTCAAAAAGGGGGTGAATACATTGAATTTGTGCTATTCAGCTCTCCGCTCATTCATTCATTCTGTTTGACTGATGCTGGATCAGAAACAGGTTTACCAACTGGACCTGGTTTGAAAAGCTTTGTTCTGCTGAGCTGAGTCCATTTTCTGATGAAGGCAATGCACCAGCAGCGCTACACCAAAGATTTATTTGTCCATCTTGGTTTTTGAGGAGGTGCAGGTCAGCTGTGAGGCTGCGCTGCAGCGACGCTGTAACTGAGACGGAAACCGTTTGAATTTGTACTTCAAGAAGAAAAGTGAAGAAGCGAGGAAATATCATCAACAGATGAACTGGTTCTGCAGAGGAACAGACCGTGTGCAGGTTAGCTGTGTGTGTGTTTGTGTGTGCATTCAGGTGTGTGTGTGTGTGTGTGTGCAGACTGCATACTGTGTGGGTTGATAACTGTATGTGTGTGTCATTTACTGCGTGGGCTGAATGTCAAATGAATACATCTCCTTGACTTGTAAAAAGTGCTATTTCCTCTACTGTTGCGATATATGAACTGTACTACATGGTCATAGTGTGACGCTGTGTGTGTGTCTGTGTGTGTTTGTGTGGGAGCTGAGGTTGTGCTGCTGTTTGAAGTGAGCGATGGGATGCAGCGCTGCAGCTGCTGTTTGCATGCTAATGCTGCGGCAGAGCCGGAGGACGTGGGAGAGGAGGGGAAAAGGCCAGAGCCCGCCCACACACACACGGACAGACAGACAGACACACACATACACAAACACAACCTGCCATTTCACACTTCTCCTGCTGGAGAATCAGAGAACAGGCTGGATGTGTTGATGTGTTGCTGCCTCACTGCAGAGCATCACCAAGAGGATCAAACCCACAAACACATCAACGCTAAAGACGAATGAACCAAAACCTCCATCAGGCATCACTGGACCAGAGCGGCACAGCAGAAAATGGAGCTTTTTCTTCTCTTTGTCAGACATTTAACTGCAGACCTCGTGTGTGCAACGGGAGGAGAACAGCATATTGTGCTGAAGTGCACAATATCTAAAAAAAAAACAAAAAACAAAAACAAACCCTGCTGTGATTACTTTGGCAGATGTTACAACATCTGAAGGAGAAAGGTTGGTTTTGTGTTTTCCTTTCCCAGAAAGAGAATATTAAAAAAAGTTTTTCGATCACACTCAACAATAAATGCTGCCACTCCTGCAATTTGGATATTGCATTTGGCCATATTGCTATTTGATTATAAATCAGTGAAGTTTCAGGCCCCAATACTGATAATATAATCAACAGTATAATCAACGCTGCAGTTTAGGAAAGAACTTAATGTCTGAGAGACTTCGGCAACAAAGTTTATGATGACCCTGCTTTTATTTATGAGTGAAACAGGAAGTAAAACATCAGGGGTGATTCTTAAATGCAGGACTTGGTAAAACAGGAGATGTATCCAAAGAGGATGGAGATGTGGATGAACAGCAGAGACATCACAGCAAAGCAGGAGGCTCTAAAAGAGTACCTGGTGGCACAAACGTCAGCCAAACACGGAGGAGCTGAAGCTGAATGTGGGGTATAAATCTGAGCTCCAGTGCTCAGGAAGGCTTGAATATCGTTATATCTCAGCAAACGTCAACCTCAACACAAGCCAGATCGTCCTCCTCAGAGAAAAGCCTTACTGGGGAGTCATGTCACATTTCTAGAAGTCTACAGGCTGCAGCTACGGGATGCAAAACAGGGACTGTAATAATGATAAAGAGTAAAATGGAAGTGAAATGGTTAAAACATCAAAACATCAGTGTCGGGTTGTGGGTGTGTTTAAAGTAGCCTCATTTATTTTAGAGTTTCAAAGGTGAAATACTGATGGAAAGATTTGTGCGGACACATTTTGCAGAGGAACTCAGTCAGTCCAAGATGAAACACATTAGATTTAATTTCCTGGTTGGCGGCAGTGACACCGTGATATTGTTGCTTCTCAGCGCAGGACGCTGAATTTGAGAAACAGTTTGAAGATGGATCATAATGTTTTTGTTTACTGGGACACAAAGTCTCGGCTATATTCAGCTTTATCTGATGGCTCAGGAAGTACAGCAGGTCGTCCACTAAATAGAGGGTTGGTAGTTCGATCCCTGATTCCTGTAGGCGACATATCAAAGTCCCACAGTGGTGCGTCGGTGTGTGTGATAGAATGGCTGAATGTAAGTGGTTGTGAGAGGTTAACCTGGAAATGTGCTGTGTAAGTGCAGTACAATTTATATAAGACATGGTTGGATGGAGGCAGCATGGCGGCATAATGGTCATGGGTTCGATTCCCCCCCCCGGGACCTTGGAGTCTCCGTGTTCTCCCCGGGCCTGCGTGGGTTTCCTCCCTCCATCCAAAGACATCATCGGTGACTCCAAACTGTGCGTAGGTCTGAGTGGTTGTTGGTCTCTGTCTGTCTCTGTGATTGGCTGACGGCCCTCACCCAGACTGAGCTGGGATTGGCTCCAGAACCGCCTGTGACCCAGAATGAATGAATGAATGGTTGGATGGAGAGGTGCCGGTCCGATCCTGCTTCATTAAACGGCTCGCCTGTAATCATCTGCAGCACCTGAGGTCAGGAAAACAAACTGATGTTACACATACAGTGAATTGACAGAAGAAGCACAGTGTACGCAAATTTAAAGTCTTCCAGAGACATGTTGGACTAAACTTTGAGACTTGACAGAGCTGATGATGTTCATTTAACTTTGTACATATATAAAAGGGGGAAATCAGTGTGCGCCAGGCTGGTGTTACTTAGTATGTGTGTTCACTCACCGTATATCCAATAATGTAGGTCTGTTGTGTAACTGTACCTTCTGTAGAAGCCAGTTAATTAGAGAAAAGCCTGAAGTCTTCAGCTCGGCTTCTAGAAAGAGGAAGGAAGACACTTTTAACAAATTAGGGCTCTATTTGAAAATGCTGACAGTGTGACTTTGTTGAGAAGTGTGTAAAATTAATTTTGCAGTGCTGAACTAATAACAGAGAAACTGTTGTGTTGGACTAAGTGATGTATATTATGGTATGTTCCTATCGACTTTACTCTCACCATCTAAAACTACAGACAGAGGAGTTAGCGACAACACGACCAGCACTGTCGTGACAGTGAACTCATCACTTATCAGAAGATACATGCCGTGACTTTCTTCGGCTGTTGTTGAGGACCCGGCTGATGGCGATGACAGATCTGTGATCATCTAAATTTAGCTTCAGTGTCAACAAAAGTTATGTTGAGGAAAGTGAGGAAAGTCTGCAGGCCTGTCCAGCAAATATATCAAAAATCATCATCACAGACAGTTTAAAGGAGCCAGCTTGTTCTTACTGCTCACGATGAGACGCTTCTCTCCGTGTTACCAAGCCCGGTTTGGCTTCCTTCACATATAGAACTGAGTCTGTGTATATCTAACGTTTTAGCAAGAAGGCTCAGGAGAAAAAACAGAAAAGCCTTTGTGATAAAAATAATACGGATTACGTGAGAAGGTAGCCATGGATACAACATCCAGTCACCCTTGTCAGTGCATATATGGAGAGATTTATGTGTTTCCACCTCAAGTAGTTGTCTAAATGCTGTGTGTTGTCAGATAGCTGCAGTGTAGGTGGATCCTGACCCCAGAAAGTCACAGCAGTTACATAAACCTGATGGATTTGAATCACAGCCTCCATTTCATAATTACCATTAACACTGAAAAGTTTTTCTGGAAAACTGCGTGGCATTCCAGGCAGGACGGCTTTTCAGCGATTTCACGACGGAATCAGAGACTTTGAGCAGTTGCTGCTGTTTTCACAGTTAAACTCCCACACATGAGACCCGCGAGTAAAAGCCTCCAGCTGAAGTGTAAACAGGATATTTGGAAAGATGGACATCACTATTCAACATTCAAAATGATTGTTTTTTTTTTATTCTTTTACAGCCTTTGAAAAAAAAGAAATTCTCAGTAGTTCCTCAGAGAGCAGCAAACAGAGATTTTGAGCATCATGAATCATCATCAGTCATCCGACAGGAACTTTTTATCCAGTTAAGTTTGTCTTTGTTGTGCATATGTTTCCAGGAGTTTACGAACTGAAATAAAATATAGTGAACAGCAGGGTGTGATTTCATGCACAGCTTGTGTTAACTGCTGAGATATGAGGACAATCTGAAACTTTATTCAGTCAATTTCAGAGCAGTTTTCTGTCTAATTAAGACAAACGTGGGATCAAATGTTCTTTACTTGGAAAGAAAGATTCCAAAGAATCGACGCTGTCCGTGACATAACAGTTTATTAAAGCCGCTCTCAAACTCTCAGCAAACAACATTCACACAGACAGTGTGAGATGAACCACACATTTAAAGCCTGCAATGCAAAATGGAAGGAAGTGACCTCAAGAAAGGCAGAGAAACTCAAACTGAGCTCTTACGGTTTGTAGATATTGAGGTAAAAATCAGATATTAGTGGTAGATGAGTAGAAAACGTATATTAAGAAAGTCTAAAGCCCAAAATACTTTTCATAATAATGTGAGTTTAGGTGATGCATCGCCGTTCAAACGCTCCTCCTGCTCTGATAGTCCGTCTGTCTTCAGTTCAGAAGTTCAGACCGTAAAAACCTGTTTATGAGTTTCATATGACTGCGGCTGCAGAGTTGCCATCATGATTGTGTTGTGGAATTTATGGTCCGTCAGTTAGAGTTTAACTGACACTTCTGTACGAGTTAAAGAGGTTTGGATCCCTGTTATGAGTGCAATGAGCCAGAAACGAAAAGGCTCAAACCTCAAGCTGATTGTAAAAATGATTTTGGCATCCAACATTTTTTTAATAAATGAATTGCAGACAAAAACTGCAGCCAATACCTGAACAATATTCAGCATTAGGAGAAAAAATGATGAGCTGGAGTTAGGCCTCATTTCTGTCTGCATCATGCTCACGTGTCAGCTGAGCTGGAAATAAAAAGCAAAGCAAACTAATTTTATCATTAGGAAGTTTTAGTAAAGGCGTCTGACATCGACATGCATCTCAATCTTCAAATGATTGCTGTTGATGTTGTTCTTTGGAGAGGATGAAGATGTCTGAGTAAACCGACATCATTCATTCCAGCAGATAAGAGTTTTCTCAGCTGAATGACGGGGATCTGTGATTGGTCGCACACATTCACAGCTGATTCCTGTTTCTGTTTGGCTGCTGATTGGTTGACTTATGTTACGTGCAGCTTTCTCCCACTCAGTGAACACAGTCGGTTCAGAAAAGTACAGGCACAAAGAGCAGCATGAGTGCACATTCACTGAATATCAGCAACTTTCTGCGAGCAACTACAGCTGAGGGGCCGAAAGGGCTCAGGATTTGACACCAAGCTCACACAGGAAGGTCTAAAGCTGCCAAACCTCCACATGCAGTTTTATTTGTATCCTTTTTCACATTTTTAGACATGGACCAAACATTTGTCCCCCAGGAAGGCAGAATGAATCCATGATGGCACCGTACAGTTAGACGACCTGTCAAATCTGCCTACGCAGTCACGGTCGGGATGACACACAGATTCATGTTAACGACTAAAACAACATTTAAATCCTGCATTTAGTTGCCAACATATTCCAACCGAGTTGGGAACTACACGGACAAAAATAAAAGCAATTTTCATGAAAACCAGCTGCTCGGTGCTGCAGAGACTCTGAGCTGCAGGTGGAATCAGTCTTTCGTATCTGTGAAAACTGCAGGGCAGAATCACCAATAACACGTTGCACAGTGATGTATGACGCTATTACACTGCAGACAACAAGATCAGTCAGCAGCGAGCTTTAGTCCGTGCTGTTCCAGCCTTTTAACGACGATTTCTACCATCAACACCTTCCTTAAAGTAAAGCAGTTACACATGACTAATGAAGGTCTGCCGATTGCGGCTTTGAGTCAAAATCACAAGTTTCATTTCCTCCGAGGGAGAAAACTGAGAGAAAGTCCAACCTGAAATACTTACAGGAGGCAAATAGGGTCATACAGGACTTCTCTGAAACTGGTGGGACCGGTACAATACGCATGTTGAACCAATAATAGCTGGTTCATCAGTTGCAAAACTTCCACCTCAGAAAACAGGTTTGAGACTCGGAGATGTTGTGGCTGCTTTGGCTGCCAAACAGACATTTTGGGAAAAGTTCACGTAATATCCTTTGACAGAGTGTATGTGAGAGAGAGAGCGAGAGAGAGAGACTGCTCCTGCTGTTTTCGCCTGCATGAACAGATGGGAAGGTAACCTTTTTTGTCCTGACCCGAGTCTCTCAGGGTGCTTTCCCTCCACGGCTCTGGAAGGCCTCCAGCAACTGAATAAAAGTTTTAGATGCTTTAAAATCTGGCTTTGGGGCCTCATTCACAAAAACATCTTCAGGCTAAACATTGAAAACTTGCCAAGAAACTTCAGGTCAGTCACAGGTGAGAGTCAGTTACTTTCCAACACCAGTGTTGGTGTCGTTGTCCTGACGGCGTCACACCAAGCTGCAGAGATCCCTTCAGGATCTTCCATTGTAACAAGCTGCAGACGGATCAGATTGTTGACAAACCTTCCTGTTCATCCGGACACGTTGGTTCGTTTACATGCATGCAACAAAAAACTGACATGGCTGGTTGTGCCCTTCAACAAAGGTCTCAGTGAAGTTTTATCAGAGTGAAAGTTTATTTTATTATCCAATTGGAGGCTCTGAGGACAGAGTCACCCTCAGGTCATTTACCCGTAACGTAAATAAAACCAAGCCGACTTGACGGTCACAGTTATGAGACCTTACAACACTGGATTAAAACAAAAAAGATGTGATGTGGACTCCTGGACACTTCCATCTGGTTGTTTTTGTTAGTATACACTCAACACGAGCAGCTCCTCACTGGCTTTGGTCTGTCCTCCTTCCAGGTCTTGGTGGATCTTCTTCAGCTGCACCTGGATACGGTCTAATCTGTCCCAGATCTATCTACTCCAGAAATAAGCAATCATCATTTTCATTTGTCAAATTCTACCTGTTGTGGATGAACAAATGTTTGGATGAGTCTATTCTTGTCTGCATTAAGGATGTAAGAGTAGAGTATTGTGTATGGATAGGTAAATCTTTGATCGTTTGAGTTAGTTTGGGTTAAACTCAGCCATAGTTTTGTTGGAAGCTCAATCTAAATGGATTGTAAATTTCCCTCTGAACACCAAACTGACTTTAAAGTCTGAGAGAAGAAGAAGAGAAGAAGACTAAAACCTGCTGACAGTGAGTCTTCTGCTCAGATGGGCTTCTAGAAAAGGTCTCAGATTTGTTTTGGTAGATTTATGCAACCACTTCATCAGTAAATTGAATGTTAGCTTGATCTTTCTCTGCTCTGACTCTGCAAAACTGGATCATCTACAAGAAACAAAAAATCTGAATAAAACAGAACTCGTGCTAAAGAGGAAACACAGAAATACAACTGTTACCGTATTATTTTGTATTATTCATGATTTTGGTGGTTTGGACTTTGACTTTTGTGGACGGTGTCTTCTCAGGTTAGAAGCCCGGCTCTGCACACACAGGATGTATTGACATTATATACAGAAGGTGTGTGTTGTGATAACAGTGTGTCCAGGGTGGGATGGTGGGGGGGGGTCAGGCGGGTAAATCAAGATAGTGCACATTCCTCTGATCTGATTCACAGGAGGGCAGATCTCAGTGACATTACACGACTGTGAAAGAGAATTCTGTTGTTTTAGTTTTACTTCATCATCTTTAACATCCAGATATTTCTAAGCTTGTTTTGAGTAGTAATACTGATTGACTTCACAAACAGCAGTGAGTGGACTGGTTTTGAGTTTGGTATCATCTGTAGCTTGACCACCAAACTCTCCTAACTGGTGGGGTGGGTGACTGTGCAACCAACTGCAATGAGTCAACACAAGTGAAAGTGGGTACACTCGACACGTTCGACAGCCAAACCTGCAGCTCTGTGGTGCCTTTAATCTCTTTCAGCTCACAGTTTTAATTTTATGTAATGTTTTCTGTAAGTGCATCCAGGAAACATGCTCTGATAAACCCACCTGCTCAGCACCAAACAGCAGATACACGCTGTAATAGACGAGCTGCTGAAGAAAAATGCAGCATTTCGCCACTAACCAGCCGGAAAGGAGTGGGTGGGGCCCCAAACAGAGCCAGAAGAGTATGAAATTTTTCATTTAGTGATGGATTTGAACAAAGGCAACAGGTTTGTTATTTTGACCTCATAAAGTGGAACTCAGGGTCTGATTAGCAGAATTAGTGCTTTTATAAAACTAATTCCCCGATAACAAAGCTTTTGATTTTATCATTGTTACAGAAACATAATCTCCTGCTTTATTCGTTTAGTCTTTTTCGCTCTTTAGGAACTCCAGCCTTCAGCGATTCTCTCTCACCATTTCTAGCAGGGGAAGGTTCGAACGGTGAGGTCAGGGATATCTTGTATAGCTTGTATACAGTGAGTACGCGGCTCGGATGGAAGGAGGATACACAGATGACTGATGATGGCGACTTTGTGAACAGATAGTCATGTGCAGCCAGTGTTTTATTGAAATGGAGAACGGTGTGCTGTGCTGTTAAATGGCAGCTTTAACCACCTCTCTGCCTCCCTGTCATTAGCATAGCGTAGGAGGCAGAGCTGATTGAGTGGCCAGTTGGCAGTCAAAGAGAAATTTCTTTTCACATTCTTTCTTCGTGTTCCTGTCTTGCAAAAAAAAAAAAAAAAAAAACCTCCAAACATGAGCTAATTATATATATATATATATTGACTTTATTTAGACCCATAATAATGTACTCTCTGCAGAACTAGCTCCATGTTTTGGAGATGGTCAGAGGCTTTCATTAACCTTCATCATCGGAGAAACTTACACATCACAAGCATCTGTTCCCTCTTGAGTTTTCAGTTCAAATCAAACTCTGAATCAGTTTTAGATTTTTCAGTTATTATTTCATACATATGAAAAGTTTGGCCTTGAAATATTGTATTTTTATTTTTATCTTACTTTACTATCTACAAATGCTTTTTTTTCCTTTTAAGTTTTATGTCAAATTACTGCATCAGTTCTAATAATCTTGTGATTAAAAAAAAAAAAGACTATGACTTTATCATCAAGCACTGTGACTTTAATCTGGAAACTTTTATGATGAAATATTAAAACATTATTCCCAGAATATTATGACTTTTACCTTGATAAATGACACCTTGGACGCATTTTAAACATATTACTTTTTTTTTTCTAAAAATACTAACTTTTATATATTTTGCATATTTTCAAATGATACAGCCAATGTACAGTTCTTTTATTAGAATATTTAAATATATATTTTTTCCTTTCTTAAAACCTAATTTTTAAAACTCTACACGTTTTTAATGTGAAACTTATTCTTAAGGTACTGGAGCCTAAAAATAAGCACTTAATGCAAAAGATCATTCGTTATTTTTCTTCTTAAATGTTTATTTTATTTCTCACAGCGACAACAATCCTCCTTTTTGATAAAAATGAGTTCTTTGGTTTTATAAAAAAAAGGGAGATAACTCTAATTATTTGTTTTATTTGCCTTTGCTGGAGGTGAGTTTTGCATCTGCAGATGATCCTTCCTCTCCCAGAGTGTGGACCTCCACCCGGGGCCTCATGTTCTCCAAAGGGGGGGTGGTGGTGTGTGTGTGTGTGTGCAAGGGGGGTCTGGTTTCATCTGGATTCCCTCATTAATTCACAGATCCACCTTAAAAACCAAGAGGCCCATCCCGGAGCTGGTCCCTCCCTCCCTGCCTCCTCTCGGTTCCTCTCTGACCCGGACATTGGGTCTGCTCTCCGGTCCTGTCTGAATGTGTGGGGGACCCCCCCACCACACACACACACACACACACACACCAGCAGTTCTCACTTCTCTGGATCTGCTCTTTGTTATCAGAGCATTTTCCTCCTCTGCCCTTTTTATTCCAGGAAATACTGTGTGCGTGCGTGCGTGCGTGCGTGTGTTTGTGTGTGTGTGTGTGTATGTGTGTGTATTTGTGTGTGTGTGTGTGTGTGTGTTGGGGGTTATTCTCCCTTTTAACGGATTGATTTCTGACCGACTCTGGATCCGGGTTGTCTTCCTTCCTTCCTTCCTTCCTTCCTTCCTTCCTTCCTTCCTCCTGCTGCAGGGAGCGGAGCTGACCAAATTATTATTATTATTATATCAAATAAACTGCTTTAAACGGCCGGACCCCCCCAAAAAAACAAAACACAACAACAAACAAACAAACAAACACAAAACACACCACCATTCACACACAAAAGGGACGTTTAGTGTGTGTGAGAAGTGTGTTTTTAATAACCACCCCCCCACCATTCACACACACACACACTAACACTGTCTCTCTCTCTCACACACACACACACACACACACACTAACACTCTCTCGCTCTCTCACACACACACACACACTAACACTCTCTCTCTCTCTCTCTCACACACACACACACACACACACTAACACTCTCTCGCTCTCTCACACACACACACACTAACACTCTCTCTCTCTCTCTCTCACACACACACACACACACACACACTAACACTCTCTCTCTCTCTCACACACACACACACACACACACACACTAACACTCTCTCTCTCTCTCTCTCTCTCACACACACACACACACACACACACACACACACACACTCGGTGTTGTCAGTCATTTTTCCTCCACTGCAGTTGTCAACTTGGGAGTCCCCGGAGGGACATGGACAACCCCGGCTCAGAGTGAAGCTGCTGCCCGCCTATCGACACCGACCGCCGGCAGCAGGACGTGATTTGGACGGACGGACGGACGGAGGGGACGACCGACCGGAGGACCGACCGACCGGAGCACCGACCGACCGGAGCACCGACCCCCCAGCAGCGGAGGTAGCGTCAGTTTCCCCCCGTCTCTTTTAAACTTCCCTCCGTCACTTCACCTGTGGCTCCCCGTCTGTCCTCCGAGGGGACATTACGACGCCTTTTTCCGGAGGAGTCCGTCGTGTCTGTGTCCCCCCCCCCCCCCCCCCAGGGGCTCCACCACCCCCAGCTCCGACCGCCATCATCCGGGTAACGTCCACCAACGGCCGCCTCGCCTCAGTAACCGACCGCCGCGGCCGGATTTGGGATTTTTCCTACAGGTGTGAGAGCACCGCTGTCCGCTCCAGGGGCGGAAAACCCCCCCTCTTTTTACCCGTATCTCTTCGAGATCTTCGCCGGGAGTGCCTCAGTTTGCCCCCCCCTCCTCTCACCACCCCCTGGAGGCAGTTTTTTCGTTGTTTTGCCCCCTCCCTCCTCCTCCTCCCTCTCCACCTCTTCCGTCAGACGTCCCGGCTGTTAGCTAGCTCTCAGCCCGGTACGTGCCTTCGCCTTCCCCGCAGTCAGCCGCTGTCAAGCCTCCATTCAGAAACGCGGAGGGTCTCACAAAAACGACAACTTGCGTCGCCTTTCCGCACATCTGACCCCCGGGGCGGCTCGGTAAGATGACCCGGGACGAAACGCGGCCGTAGTTGATAAATTAGCACTCATTTCTTGTATTATTACAACTTTTTTCCGACTTGGTTCGCCGTGCTCGCCTTCGGTGTCTGCCGCCCACTGCCGCGATGTTTTCCAGCAGAGACGGTGTTTTAGTTCAAAAATAACACGCTTTACGTGCCGGGGACCCAGGCCGAATTGAAGACCCGTGTCTGGTGATTATGAGCATGTCTTTTAATGATGGAAGTGGTCGTATTTTACACTAGCTAAGAGGGAGATTTGGTTAAAACTAGCCGGTTTTTGCATGGCGCTTCAGCGCACCGAGTGTTGCGGCGGCGGCTGCGGCCGCCGGCGGCCGGGCAGGGATCAGACTGTATGCGGACAAATGTCTGGAAAGTGTTTGCTCACAGTGTGTTTTTGTTTGTGTGCTGTGTGAGGCAACGTGATTGCTGTGAATGGACACCGGTTGCTGCCCCGGTGTGGACATGAGGACGTGTCTCCGCTGTGACTGCTGTCATGACTGCGGAGCCTTCAGGCTCAGCTTGTTCGTCTTGTCGGAGTGGTTTCTCCACTTCTGCCTTCCCGGGTCGCCGGGATGTGCCTGTTTGTGTGTCTGTTTGTGCATTCAGTGTTTAGTTTGGTGTTTTAATTGATGGACGTCCTTACGTCATCCACAGAGATGGGCGGATGATCAGAATCGGCTCCTCTCGTTTCATCCATCTCTTCCTCCTCCTCTCCTCCTTTCTGTCTGGGTGTGTCCTGCCTTATTGCGTTAGGAAGGAGGGGGGATCCCGCATCTTGGCTCATGGTGACTCCTCCTCAGCTTGTGACCTCTAAACGAGGGCATTGCTTCTCCTGTTTACCCCGCAGACTGGCTCTTTTGGTAGATTAAATCTGCAGCAGTTCAAACTTTGCTGCCCGTTTAGGGGGAGCAGGGTAAATTTTGATGACAGTGACTCTGTTGTTTACTGGACCCTGAAGGGAAAATGGCAGCTTTTGATCAAATGTGCTTGTTTTTCATCAGCCTTGACACTGCAGATCCATAATTTGCTGCCAACTCCTGCAAATTGCTTAATATCAATTTGAATTTAAGGGAGAAAGCAAATGATTATTGATGAATTGAGCTGATTTATAGGATCTGTGTCAGTGCTGAGGCTTCACATAAATCTTGTGGAATTACTTCTTCTCAGTTCTTTAATGAGTTAAATGCAGTGATGGAATCTATGAGCAGGATTCACTTGGTGTCTTCACAACGTACTTAAATTTGGACAATCGTATGGCGAATGTTCAGGAGTTCCCTCCTGATGTGTCTGAGCTGAGGCGGTCGGCTGCTCAGATGCTGATGCATCTTGTCTGCAGATATAATTAGTTAACAGATGACGGCTTTAACAGGAGCTACACTAATGGCATTTGCTGTGTGAAATGGCACCTCTGCTCTCGCTCCCTGAAGGTTAACGTTTTAATTTTAATGAAAGCATATTTATGTTTCATGAAGTTAACAGAGGTGGTCTTTACTTGAGGCGAGGTGTTCGATGGCTGATTTAACTCGATGTGAAAAGATCAGTTGATTAAATATTAGTCCAAGATAGAAATAATTTGCAGCAGTTCTAAAAATCTTTTTGCTGTGAATATAATCTTCCAACGTACATGCTGAACATTTACCAGTCCCATCTTATGCTGAGTGAGTGCTCACTGCCTTTCTCAGTTTAATGTCATTGTAGATTTAAGACTGGACTGCGAAATAAAACAAGATATTAATTTGTAGCGTGTCACCTTGAGCTCTGGTTAAGCTGTGATTGACATTTTTAATTGCTGAAATGAGGAAGTAATAACCAGAATAATTGATCCCGAAAACAACTGCAATGCAGTGCTGCAGTAAAACTGGAGTTATGCTTCTGTCCCGATACACATTTTTGTGATGAGAAATCAAACAAATGGACTGACTGAGCTAATGTTTCTGCTGTGATTTTTTTTTTTTTTTTTTTTTGGGCTATCTTTTTTCCAGAGTAATACCACAAGTGACATTCTTTGAGAGAAACCAATTTCCCCTTAAAGGCTCTTCACATTGTTGCCCATTTGATTATTGAGCAAAGCATTTACGCTAATTGGTCCAAATTCTTTTGCCTTTTACTGACACAGTGATGAAATCAAATTGTACTTCCTCATTTCTTCTATATGATCTGAATGCCATTGTTCACGTGACATGACCCCACTTCCTAGTGGACATGTGTCGTATTAATACACACAAGGGTGAAAAAAAAAACACAAAATTGCTTGATGCTGTCCCGTATTTTGTTACTTATCTGTGGACTGTAGGCAGTCAAAGGCTAGTGTGCTATCAGATCAACAGAGCATTTCAAGTGAAAGGAAGCAACACCTCAAATCTATCTCAGCATCTCAAAGACAAGCATCCGTCACATTGGTGACTGGCTTTATGGTTGGGCTAACATAATGGTTCTCCCAACATCAGCAGGCTAACGCCAGGACCACTCACTCCGTCGAAACACAACGCTGACTCTTTAGAGGAACCCCATCAGTCTGAATCCACGCAAGTCTGCTTTCGTTTGAAAAATCAGGGGTTTCATTGGTACTGGTACTGATTCAGAGAAGGAGCGTGGAAAATCTGGAAATTGTTACTGAATTAAATGAGTATTAATGTTGAAAAGAGAAAGTTAAAGCTCTGTTGTATTAGGAATGATTGGTTGTACTGCTGTAACTGCTGTGAAAGTGCATTTCAAAGTGAATTTACCATGAGAGCCAGTTAGTTGGCTACAGGTGAATTATCTTCACCAGGCCTGTGTTTGCCCAAGGTCACCACACCCTAGCTGATATTTGAAACTGAATGTCATTTCATCTATTTAAGTTTACATTGTATGAGCCTGCCACTGTGATGGATTGTTGACCTATTTGGATGAACCCCACTCTGTGCTGTGATTGGCTGAGGACCCCTCATGTCATGTACAAGGTAATGGATAGACAGAGATAATAAATGCATGGTTGGTGCCAACTCTGGTCTGCAGTTGGAGTTATCCTAATGAATAATGTCTGGAAATGATGTAGACACAGTCAGGTTTCCCTGTAGATGGATGAGCGCCCTGCCGAGGTCCTGAAGGCGGGCTCAGTGTGTCTGTCTTCTTCATGTCCTGCAGGTGCTTCAGACTTCTTCAGCAGCCAACAGAACAATTGATTTTGTTCTTCATTCTTATTTACTATTTATTTATATATTTACAGATCAGTCAGATTATTTAAAGAAACTACAATCTCAGGTTTCTTTTTGACCTGTGTTACTCCAGGTGGGGTCTTTAGAGGGTTTACAAATGTTAGTGTTGAGCTTCATTATGATTCTGTTCACTTTAAAATGTAATGATAATTAAATTTATTTCAAATTGCAAGGTGTTCACATAAGCACGCTGAATCTTTATTTTTCCAAAGTCAACGACAAAGGCCTTGTATGTTTGAGTTACTTATTAATAATATTGACATTGAATGATTAGTTAAGTTTGAGTTGAGCCCTTGCTGAAGTTTGTTAGATGGGAAACTAGTTTTAGGTTGGATCAGAAAAGATGTGGTGCCTATTGCTCGTGTCAATGACAGTGATCAAGCCAATCAATCAATCTCTCCATTGGTAAATACCTTTTTTATTCTATTTTAGTTTTATGTCAATGAGTAAACTGCTCTCCTCACGGAGCTCTGAGCAAGCTTACGTGCTTCTACTTTTTTTTTACTTTTTAAAATAAAATTTCAAGACGTTTCTCTGGGCATCAGGTTAAAAACCAAAGGCCATCAGGTCATCCAACCACCAAACAGACATGCCTGAACATCAGCAATGATTTTAATATGAATTAGATTTTTGTAGTTTGAACTGTTGACAGCTCAGACCCCTGAAACTGTGATTTTCTGTCTATACTGTGATCTTAGCGGTTCACCGTCGTCTCTCATTGTAGCTGCCAGTGACCATCTTGTTTTAGATGTACTTAAAAAGTTCTTTTATTGCACTCAGGTTTTATGCTTTTAACCTTGATGCTTTTATGTTTTGTCTGACATTTTTTATTCACTAACCCGGAACAAACACTTTTTCACAATTTTACAGCTGGCAAATCTGAACTCAAAGCTTTATGGCTGTAGTGAGTAAATAGTGTCTGTGCCATTATTTATTCAAGTGCAGAAGCACCTGAATCAGGAGTGGGTTAAAGGGATAAAGTCCTTTCTCACACCACCTGGGAGCCAAATGTCTCCATATACACCATTATGGGTATGATATAAGTTAGAACTGAAGATGTAGTTGGCAGGAAAATTCATTGTCAAAAATAGTGATATTATCATTATTCAATCATCATAATGATAAAACATCTTTATATTTTAGAGCAAATGATAATTTGATTGATCAAGAAAACAACCTGCTGATAAAAACTGTTGCCCAAAATCAACATATAATATGCGATAATCAAATGGAAACAGGATTCGTGAATCATTAACAACAGCCAGATAAGAATGTTTAGTGATGATTTTTGCTAAGAATTTAATAAATGTAAAATCTGAGGGTTTCATCAAATCATTGAAAACGTCTTATCCTTCCGATTGGAGAAATTAAAAAAAGGATTCATACCTTGGTACGTAGATATGGCAAATCATCTGACAGCTGAAAACTTGATATAGTTTTAATATATATATATCCTAATTCTGTCAAAGCCCAGTCACCATCACTGTGGCAGCAGATCCTCGCTCTCCTAAAGCTTTAATTCATAACCAGGACCTAAGAAACCTCCAGGCAGAGGTTTTTAAAATTCAGTGAAATGTGGAAACCCCAATGCAGATGGAATCCCTGCCTCTGAACCAGATCCAGCAGTGCACACTTTGTCTCTTATGTAAGTCCACATCCATTATTAATGCACACGGTTCACCTGTGAGATGCTCAGTCCTATATTTAAGACATGGAAGGTCTCTGCTCAGCAGAGCTTCGTTGTTCGTGGTTATAATAGAGCTGTTGGCCTTTATAATTGTTTTATAATCCTTCTGGGAGGTTGAGCCTACTGTTATGGAGAACTACTGAAATACAGCTCTGCATATTGCTTTTATTATAAATGTATTCTTTATCATCTTGGCTAAAATTAGTTGCAAACATCAAGACAGATAAGAACATGGAATATGTCATAACAGCAGGAGTTGGACAGAAATGAAGCTGTTGAAATATCAACACAGCTGACCGGTAATATTTAGATTTGTCATGAGTTAATGCCTGGATTCGATACATCATTATGATAATTGTCACCTAATGCCGCCCACTAATTGATTGATCCTTAATCCTGGCACAAAGTGTGGTGGTAGACTGCAGACTCATGAAAAGGGTTGTGTGATATTTGTGTCCACTTTATCTATCTCAATCACAGGCTCTCACTGAAAACAGGTGAACAAACGAGACATAGTCATTTCTAATTTCCTCTATTTTATAAAAATATTTGATCATGCTTGAGTAAGATGCTTCCATCTCATCCTGTTATTTATTTGGTATTAATCCGAACTCAACACCTTCCCTTAGTTTGTGTCATGGTCACCACTTAGCTGAAAACATTTTTAACATGAATACAGATCAGCAATAATTTGAGCTCACTTCTGCTTTGCTGTTTCTCTATTTGCTTATAACCAGCTATCGGTTAAACTCCCCCAATTTTCAGATAGGTTTTTAGTTCAAGTCTTTCAAAGTTTCAACGTGACAGCAGTTCTCAGCATATTGTGTAGTTTGTAACTGTATTCATTTCATTATTACAAGAACAGATTTGGTGTCTTATCAAACATGTGTTGTGCTTTAGTGCTTATTGAAAAAGCAGCAAAGTTGAAGCAAGCAGAAGTGAGAAGTGACTCATCATTCTGCCTTTAAGGATTTCCAATCTTTGTTTCACTCATCTCCCATGAGCCAACGCAATGTGCAGCACATGCAAATTTCAGACCTGTTCGGTGAAACCTATGTTAAAGTGCAGGTAACCATAGCAACAGCAGTGATGCTTCGGGCTCCGTTAGCGGTATGAAACACGGTGGAGGATTAAGGCAGAGCTGACCCTTGGTGAAAATGATAGAAGAGTCAGGAATGGACTCCAAGATGTCCACACAGAGACTATAATGGACTCGGATGGCGGTGCTGTCTGCCTCCACATTGGAACGTGGCTGTCATGGGAACGCTTCACTGCTGTGGGTCCACTGAGCACCTGCCTTTTAGAAATATCCACACAGATGTCGTGGAGGCGTCCGCAGGATTGATGATTGTAACTAGACCATCTGACAGTGTCCTCCTGACACATGCTTACATAACACCTCTGTGTGAGAGTGTGTGTGTGTGTGTGTGTGTGTGTTGGTGTTGGTTGGCAGGTGTTTTGTAGGTGGGAATGTGGGAGTTTGTGTTTGTGGTTGACAGACAGGAAGGTTTGAGCTTCAGGGCGGACAATCAGCAGTAGTATCTTCTCTAAAACTTCTGAAAAAACCCTCTGAGGTCCAGCTTTCATCATTTACAGCCAATTAAAGTCATGTCATAAAGTTTTGATCTCTAACCCTAACCCTAGTTTCTACCAGAGGCCTGATTAATGGGTTAGGCAACCTGAAAACAAGATGTGCACCACTAGATGTAATATTTGACTGACAACAGTGACATTAGAAATGAAAACTTGAATAATTTCCTCAAAAGCTTGACTGAGGGTTAATCCTTGAAACTGATGTGATGCAAAAACATCACTTGTGGGGAAGGAGTCTGTTAACCCCCAGTTTACCTTTTACCCCTTAATTAATTAAACTCATTATTCAGCTGCTGATAAAATCTGCTTTCCATTTACAGTGAAATCAATAGTACTTGTAAGTAAAAATAGGAAACTGCGGCCTGGACATCGGTCTTTGCTGTTAAAATAATGAGCAAATGTTTTGGAGCTAATGTGGGAACATGAATACAAACTTCTAAACTCAGCCCTTTATATGGTGTTTTTCTCAGTCCAGCTCAGTCCGACACTGAAAACACCATTCATTTGATCTCAAATGTTTTTATTTTCACATTTAGTTCAACAAAAGCCCAAGAAATCATTATTACAGTCTGTAGTTTGTCACAAATAAACATTTGTGGAGCTGAAGGAGAAATAGAGTCCGAGCAGTCAATGATTCTAGACTGTGAGCCAGCTAATTAATTCAATGTCTGATTAGATATCATTGACATTTGGAGATTTAGTCTAATTATGTACAATTTAGACCATGAATTGAAAATGATTAAGTTATATTTAGGGTAGAAAGTAATCGGCATTTCAGTTTATCTCTAAGTCTGTCTGGGTTCAGAAATTCCAGCCTGAATGTGACTAATTCTGTTATTTTATCTGCGACAACCTGTTACAGTGACAAAATATGAAATCCAAATGTGAAGATATCTAAGCTGATAGCCACATGCAACATGAAAGTGACGTTCTCATGTTTAAAGCTTTGATTGTTTGGTTGTTTTCCAAGCAGCACAGCAGGTCTGTTTAAACGCAAAAACAAGAAATAATCAGATATAGACGTTTATATGTTTATTAGGTTGGCCGATTCATTACGTTCAGATGAAGTTTAACTGAGCTCATGTGACATGTTCTGTGGTGCGAACATGAATACGAAGCCCAAACAGAGAGTAGAAAAAGAAGAAAGAATAAAATGGGCCAAAATATCTTAAGACAGATGAGTCACAGAATCCTCCTAAAGGTGATTCCTGGCTTCATGCATCCGACACTTTCTACCTATTCGATTCATAAGAATAAAGCAAACCAAAGACAAAAACTCAATTTGATGACAACAAAAACATCAATAGACTAAACAGTAACAGAGCTATAATGGAAAAGCACATTATAAAAGCTATAAAAAGTGTAATGCAGCATTAAACATCTGAGTTATTAATATTTCCATCTGTATGAGCGCCGCAATAAAACACATCCACCATCATATGAGGCTGATCTGAGGAATTTGTGTTGTTGTTGTTTTAGTTCCTTTTTCTGCCTTTGTGCTCTATCTTTAACTGCTCTCACCTCCCAAAGGTGAAGGCGCAGCCAGGACACACTCAGTTGTGTGTGCGCTCGTGTTAATCCTGATGAAGCCGTCGGTGCAGAGAGGTGTTGAAGCTTGTTGCAAATGTGATGAGCTGCAGTGAGCTGTGTGTGTGTGTGTGTGTGTGTGTGTGTGTGTGTGTGTGTGTGTGTGCTGGCGTTAAATGACGTATGCTAACAGACACTGATATTTCTGAGTGGGAACAGAACATGTCCGTGTATTTGCTGCTTTTTATTTTTTATTTTTGGGTTGCTGAAGTTTGATTCCTTGTGGAGTTTGATTGTCTTTCCCGTACCTGTCCTTCCAGCAGTCCAAAGACATGCACGTTTCAGTTAAAGGTGCCAGCGGGTGAGCGCCGCCCTCAGCCAGTGTCAGCTGGGAATACTGCTGATAGAAATCATGGCTGGATGGCTGATCTTCAGCCTTTACATACTGTATTGGTCTGTTTGTGACTGATCAGCAAATGAGCCCCACTAATGCTTTACACCTGGAAGAACATCTAAAGAATGTGTTCTTATGGTTATTATCTATATATAAATATATATACAAAAATCTAAATAAATATATATATTAATTCTCAATATATATTTGGGCAGGACATCTGAACAAGCTGGGTAATATTTAGATAGAATGCATTCTGTCTGTATCCAATGAAGATGCAGTTTATGAATAGAGTTACTAGAAGCTTGTTTAGCTACCAAAGATTTCCGCTGACCAAATGTTCTCTGTTTAGAGAGATTTCTGCTCCTGCAGCACATAGTGTGAGTCTGGAGATGATGAAAGTAACAACTGGAGCTGATGTGCCTCTTTTCCAAAACATAACTACAAATTGGGGCCACGGTGGCCCAGAGATACCACTTGAGGACCAAAAGAACTGAAATTGACTGCGTTTTCTCCTCTGAACTCTCTGATTCAGCCACAGATTGGTCAGACAATTGGCTGTGAATATAACTTGAGGCTTATTAAGAAAAGGGCTCATCTATCAAAGGCTTCACCACCACCAACCTTATGCTCCCCGATCTCTAAACAACAGTCACGCTCATTATTGAAACATTGGTGGGTCTTGTTCGTATCACAAAGCGACAACACAAGACGATATATCTGCTTACTGTCATGGTGCTTGTGTTGGTGGGTGAACTACAGACTATAATTTAATCCTTTCTGTACATTAATTAGGTGGCAGTGGGGTGGAACTCGGCATGGCTGCGTTTGGGCCTGAAAATGAACAGAGCCATATGCTGCAGAGTGTTATTATTCACCTGTAGTGATCTTCTCACAGAGCCAAGGGAGAGGGCGGCTTCCTCGCTGGCACAGCTACTGTCGTGTTTACATCAGAGGCAACACGGACAGCGAGAGCAACCATTTGCCGTCTGAAACTTCCTTGGTGTTCAACTTAATATAGCTCCAGGACTAACCAGTGTTCAGGCAGACTAGACAACTGTGTGTGTGTGTGTGTGTGTGTGTTTGTCATGCTGGCAGCTTACTTGGCAACCTCCCTGCGGCATGTTAACTAAAAAAGATAAGAGAATAAAGAGAGGGATGCTGTGGGAGCGAGAGAGGGAGACTATCAGAGAGCAGAAAGCCTTTTTAACAACAAGCTGCCAGAGTTGAGATGCGCAGGACAGAGCTCCAAGTGATCTGACTCAGTTAGTGGGTCACTCTTTGATCACTGTGCAAATTCACATTTTCACAATCAGTTTTTAAATTCTGCTCCTCTGAGGTTTTCTGTAATTCCCTCCTAGAAATCAATGGCAGAGTGTATTGTCCTCTAAGTTAGTCTGTTATTGATCATCACAAACACCCTGGATGTACAAATGTGTCACCTCTTTGTATTGTCATTGTAAGCGGTCCAGATAATTGGAGATGAACATCTAAACATCATATTGAGATCAATGTGTTACTTACTGTATCAGATTACATGAAGTTATAGATTAATATATATTATTATGTATATACATGTAAATACCAAAGCCACCATGAATAAGTCCTGATCACTGATTTGTATTATTGGGTGCAATGACCTTGATAAAGAGATGTATTGGGTGTAAATTCATATATTACCCAACCACATAACATCCTGGAAAATGTGTGTTACATATTATATTTTTAAAATTTCTATATATTTATATAATGCATAATTTTAGCCGGGGAATTTTGAAACACCAATGATTTCAAAACCTCAAAACCGCAAATTTGTGTTGGCTGGTCAGACCATATTCCACTAAGACCTACATGCATTGATCCGCTTCACAGCTGAGCAGTCCTGCGTGTGTGTGTGTGTGTTTGTGTGCTTGATGTGCGTCAGTGAGCGTGTCCTCCCAGAGACAGTCAAAATAAGGCGTCGGTCAGAGGAAGAAGTGAGCAGATGGAGGGTAGATCGAAAGCCAACAGGAAGTGGAGGCTTGATGATTTCCTCATGTTGTGTTGGCAACTGCTTGGATTTCACTTCCCTGTCCCTGTCCTGTTTGTGTTACACTTCAATTCAATTCACTTCAGCCATCTCATGCTTCCAGATCATCTCAATGGAACTTCTGAAAATCACAACCTTGAGAATTGAAAAGCCAGTTTAAAGCCGGAGCAGAGGTGGAGTCAGGAGGGCGTAGTCCTGATTCTGATTTCTGTTATAGTTAAAGATGTACAACTGTGTTGTAATTTTCATGAAAATATGAGTGGACTGAAGTCTTATTCTGATTCTAAAGGTGTTGGAGTTATTTTTAAATGTGTTCAACTGCAGGATCCTGACGCACTGGGGATAACTTTATATCACTGTTGATGATCCACGATGACAGATCTGAACCAAATGTAGGAAATTCAGGCCAGAGTGTCAGAACATCTGCCTCCCCAACCACAAATGTCAAAACTCACCCAACACCCAAGCTGAGTCTCGTTCACATTAGCAACTACTTCCTCCAACTGGCCCCATAGCTCGTCTAAATAAACATTTAAGATATAAAATATCTTTTGAAAAACTGTTTAAAAAAAAATGGCGGGGGGGTTATGCAGAGTTTTGGAAAGCTCAGATGATGCTGACCATTAAGCACTCTAGTAAAAACATCCTCCTCTGAGACTAGTTAAAAAGTTAGCTAGAGCATCCCTGCCCATGTTTAGTGTTGTTGATGCACAAGATTTAACTATCTGGGGCATTTTCTCCCTCATCACTCCAATAAATACGAGGGAATATAGATGTTTTTCTGTCCTCCAGTTACATAAAAGTAAAAGAAGAACTAAATTAAAATTCGTCATTTCTTGCTGATAATGCATTGCCTTGTGTAAGTATTTAAGGGAAGAGGTACCCCGCCTGACTCATTTGTAATACTATGGAACCGTCCCACCCCACGAACTCATTTCTGATTTGTCAGTAATGTTGAAACAACATAAAAAATAATTGCCATATAAGCCATTTCTTTATTTATGTATTTAATGGGTGTGACTTTTTTTTGGGTTGTATATCCATGCCCTCATTTTCTCACGTTTTTAAAACTTGGCCAAAAGCAGTCACGCGTCGAGGTGAGTGAGGATGTCATCTGTTCTGTGGGGAAACCCTGCTGACGTTCAGTCCTGGTTCCTGTTCAGACTGCAGATTCCACCCTGTGGTTTGTTTTCTGCCCTGACAACAGAGAAATCTGCAGCAGACGCAGAATCTCCAGTCCACCAGCCCTCAATCCTACTCGGGTCCCGTTCTTGGTCCGGGTCTGTGCAGGGACAGCAGGGTCAGAGGAATGCAGTGTTTATGTTGTAGATGCTGGGTGTGGCTCTGGTTGGCCATGGTGACTGAACAGCCAGCACGCAGCCATTCATCACGCCGTGTACACATGGAAACACACAGCGTGGATCTGAACGCAAACTCGCAGCCAAGATGGTCCAAACTGGGACAGGATGAAGTCCGTTAAAAGATGAAAAACATCCACTTTAAACGTCACTTTTCCTCATTGACCTTTGACTCAGATGGCCAGAATCAGCGGTGAAGGTTTGTTCTGTTAAAGTCTCAGTGCAGTCAGATGGCCTTTGGCCTCAGCTCTGAGAGATCATGTGCTCAATGGAAACTGAAACGTGCTCAAATGACTTTTCATTTCAAAGTTCACCAGAGCGGTTAAATTGGAGCTTGCTATATGTCTGTCCATACAGAAATCACATGTTTTCATGTGACTTCGAATGAACCGCTGTTGAGTTCTGCTTTATAATGTGTGGGAAGGTGGAAAAGCTAGAATAGCTCTGTGTGTCTGGACCTAAACGTCCTCATGAAAACTGATACAGCAGCTCAGGTGGAAAAACAGGCAGTTGAAAATGTCAGCGCTAAAAATCCTGTTCATGTGCCAGGATGGTTTTTGGCTGCTTTTAAATGGCACAGGAGGTGGATGAGACGGGTGACTGTCACATCCTCTGAAGTTTGTAAAAGTTGTTCAGAAGAGGAGCGTCCTCCTTCATCATCATCATTATAATGATTTTTAATTATGTAATTTATATGATTCAACCATGGAAATTTTCTAAATGATTTTCCAACCAAAAGTAAATCTATTAAATGAAACTTGCCGCTTTAAATTTCATTTTAATTTCTACTTTTCTGTCTCTGCTCCAGCGAATTGAAATCATTTCAGTCTGTTTATTAGCCTATACATCGGACTCCGTCATGTCTTTCTGCTGTTCTTGCCGTCGAGCCTCAGACTGAGTCATAGACCGATGACTGACTATTTCCTGTCACCTCCTCACATCACATTCCTCCTGTGAATACGAGCCTGTCGCACACTCAGCGTCTCTGATTGGACTAAGAGCTCTGCTCCTCCCAGCCATTAATGTGAATGGCATCTTGTCTTCTCTGCATTCACACACTCACTGTTAATTTTTTTTTTTTCCCTAAAACTCAGGAATGTTTGGTGTCACAATGTCCAACTGGTTTTCAGCCCAACAAACAGCAGACTGTGAAGCTTTTTTCCACTCTGCTCTCAGTCACAAGATGCTCCACGGACAGTCATCTGAGGATGAATAATGTGCTCTCTATCTGCCAAAGGCTGGAACAGGCTGATGGTTGTGACAAACATGTTGTGCACACCAGAATCAAAAATGAAATAGTCAGATTTGGGATTTTGGTTCTGTTATGTCACATAACAGCATGTAGACATGAATATACACTTTATTTATTCTACAGGAGCAGAACACGTCATTTTAAAAACAATGAGAGTTTCTGCATTTCACAAAGTAGGACATCATTAATTATGTCCCTCCCCCTCTCTGTGCTGGTATCCTGTCATCTCTCTGCTGCCAAACAGCAGACACTGCCCCTCCAAAATGCTTGTTTTTCTTTTCCGAAGGTTGCAAATTGCTGCTGTGACTGAAACCTGTGAAGTGAACGCACAGTGTGGTTGATCAGCTGATCGCAAGCTGAGCTGGATCGTCATCTCGTGATGGATTTGGTTAAAGGATGACATTGTTTGTCTTTGCCTCATTAAATGCGCGGCCTCTCTGCCAGATCGCTGGCTGTCTGCAGATTTCACACTGATGTCCAGGAACACAAACAGCAGGAATGGATGCGTTTTCTGCTCTTCCTCTTGTGCTGAAAAAAGCATCTGGTAGCGATGGTCCAAAGCAGCACATGGCGACCTGTGTTTTGTGAATGTGCATGGCAATGACACTCAAAGATGACATGGAGAAAGCAGAGACCACAGGTGAACAGAAACATGGTTAGTTTTTATAGATTGTCTCATTTGTCAACACGGAAAATGCTTTCATCACTTTGTTCCTGTTTTCTTCAGTATGAAAGCAATGTGATGACAAGAGCCTGCTCATCCACATTACACAGGATCTGCTAATAGCTACTGGCCTATTTCCACCAGTTCCCAATTTTAGACAAATGTAAATTCGTCAGCTGATAGATTGGGTTATGTTTAAACATGTCAGAGAGAGCAGTTCTACTGGTCTACTGTTGAAGAGAATTACAAAGGCGTGTTTGCTGCTTCACTATCAGTTTGTGAGGACATTAGACTAAAATATGTCCGTCTGTACTTTGGGGATTTTGCAGAGTTGTTCAATTAGACAGATGGATTCCTCCAGGACTGTCCTGAGATAGAGCAGGATGGGATGTGCAGATGAATGATTAATGACTATCGTAATAACTTCTGCACTTGGTGCTTTTATTGGTTCTTGCGATTGACGGGAAAAAACATTGCTTTAAATACATTGATAATGTAGTTAATGTATATGCCCAGCTCTCAGTGCTTCACTTCCTGTATTGCTCTGCAGCCATTAGAAAACAACCTGATTGTAGTTAACAATAAACAATCTGTCTGGTTTGACTGCAGAGCTCTGTGAAGAAGGACTAAAGGACATTTTTAAGTTTATTTTTCTGCTAGTCTGAACTGTTAAATCCACACTGACTCCAACTTTGCAGATAAGGAATTGTTTTACAGCTGGCTCTATGAGGACCATACAGGAGGAAAACTCTTAGATATTTCTTGATTGATTCATTGATTTTCAGTTCCCTGCACACAGCAGCTGTGCGACCACAATGAAACTAAAGGGCTGGTTCCATCATCATGGTTGATAAATGTGTGTTGGCCACAGCAGATTTGTGCTCTTTGAACAGCTGCCAGTAGAAATGACACTGAGATCTTTAGAAGGACTCATTTTACATGACTCATTAAACTCCTTTCAAACTCATAAACATAACAACGTGTCGTCCAGCAGAAAACATGCAATCGATGTGATTTGTAACATTTCGGGTCCTCGTTCTCTTCAGCCTCTTTCTATAATTTATGCACCTTGTAAAGAATTTTATGACATTGAGCTAAAATCCATACTTTGTTTTTCATCTCCTGGTGGGTTTGCTGGATATATGGTTGCTGCTCCTCAGTCAACAGGGAAGAGAGAATGTGCTTCTTTATAGATTTATATAGATGCCTGGATGAAATTAAACATGACTCACTTTGTGTTTCCTGCAGGAAATAAGTCAATGCAGGTGGAAAAGTTATTTTCTGACTTGTATTGTTGCTCTGCTTGTAAACTTGATTTCTTTTCTTCAACTTTGCAGCACTATTTATTCACTCATGACTTAATTGCCTTTATTGGTTGGTGTAGCAGTTCTGCATGTTTTCTTTGAATCTCTCTTTCTGCCGTACTTTATTTTCCAAAGCAACACATTGTGAGAGACCCTGTACATGTATGGCTGCTCTCATAAGGTGGTATTAAGCTCCTGTGTGGTTGACTGGCTCTGCAGTTGTTCAAGCTACAGAGACCAGCATGACAGCTGGTCTAACGTTGGTTGGCATCACAAACAATAACTGTTGCTCAGCACTGAAGATATGAGCAGACATTTGTGTCAGTCAAGTTCAGTGAAGTTGGAGATATTTACGACTGTGGCTCTGCTGCAGTACTCCCTTTAGGCTGTCAAGTGTAGTTGGTGGTGATTGTGCAGAATCTGAAGGACGTTGCTGTCATTGGACTGAGACTGCACAATTAATCCAAATTCATCCAAGTGCAAAGTCCAATGCGCAGGAGCTGCAGTTTTTTGAAGGGTGAAAAGTTAAAGTATCATGAAGATGAAGATGAAGGTCTGTGATGCTACAGAGACATCAAGTCTGCACTGCAGATTTAAGAGAATGTGCTGGTTTTCTCAGCAAAAAAACAAAACATAACACAACATCATTATACTTAAATTAATTTATTATTCAAAATAAAACGTAGAGGTGACCTCTGGCTGAAATTGTGACTCGCTCTTGCAGTATATGCTAGAAGTAATTTTCATATCATTGTTTTGCATATTGCTCAGCCCCAGTCCAGGGTTTTGTTTTTGTGGAACATAAAACAAAGGAGAGAGGAAAGAAACTGATTGCACTCCTAACAGCTCAACACTTCCTAGATAAGCAACAAAAACACAGCGGTTTTAAATCTGAGCTGCTGCAGCCGCGGCCTGCTGTTGGAAACAGACACTAGTGCCGCCATGGCAGCCTGTCTGGAGGCTTCTGGTCGTGTTGTGCTCATACAGAGTGTGAGGTGTTTAGTTTCTCTTCTGTTGGCTGTTCTTCCATGTCTTTATGGAAAGCAGCTCGATGAGCCAGATAGATCACTTACATATTCATTTCTCATTTGCTCATATGAACTATGGCCTCGTTTACATAGAAGCTGCTTCTAATTTGTACGTTCAGCGTGAATTTTCAAACATGCTGACCCGCAAGCAGTTATAAATTGTTTTTTCTTTTTGAACGTTGGTTTTCAGAGCTCAAGGGAGCAAAGACTTTCAGACAGCACTTAAACCATGTAATGGTAAAACCCTTAATGCCATATTTATTTAGTGCAACAGACACCAATGAAATATGATGTACTGTAAAAAAAGGGAAAGAAATAAAGACGAGAAAAGAAACACAAGCCTGATGTTAGAGTGCGTAATGATGTTTGAATTCATCATTAGGATATTTTTCCTGCCTCTAATTAGATTGGACCAGTATCCATCCTGATAATGAACAACAAGCTAATGGGATGTTCCAGTCTAGAGGTCAACAAGTACTAGTTATGTAAATATCATGATAATTTTTTAAATAGTTTGAGTCCTTTTTTTAAGCTAAGAAAGCCCACAAATTTACGATTTATTTATGTTTTTTTAACTGTCAAATAAATCCAGAGTGGAGAGCATCTTTATTTGCAGCTCTGTTGAGTTCATATGTGTCTGGAGATTAACTGCGGCTCTGAACCCTGAACCTGGGTCTGGTCCAAAACAGCCAGTTGCTAAACAAATGAACTCTGTGTCATGTGATACCTGTTGGAAGCGGCAAAGTCACAAGTCACAAACTGGCTTGTTGGGTATGCCGTCTCATTGTGTTGTGTTGTCGGGATGTTTGCAGCCATGTGCTGTCATATTCATAGTCATCTTCCTCTTCTTCATTTACCTCATGAGGAAAACGCAGGCGCTTCCCACTTGACGTGTCCTGTTTATCAACGAGGTGCAGACGCCGTTATCTGACTTGTTAGAGGCATTCTCGTTGTTTCCTTGGCATGCCTCAGCACACAAATACGGTGCCCCTAAAAGAGAAACTTTCCATTTCTCAGGGAATGTAATATAGTCATTTCAGATGTAGTTTCATAGACACAATAGGCCTTTTTTCCGTCCATTTCGAAGAGAATTTAGAGCCTATCCTCCAAATACCCAGAAATATTAATATAATATTATCTACTGCAATTACTTAAGTAACTGCAACTTGCCTTATCTTCGCCTCCAGGGCCAAATGCACACCCCTCAGTTTGTGAAAAAACAACCACGGCTGTAACGTTAGCTCGAGCTCAGCGATGCATCAGATGCACAGTGACTGAACAGAAACTGTTTACTTCCAGTGAAACAAACTGAGGTAGGTCCACAAATTTCATTTCATTTTGCTCTGTCAGTATTCGTAGATTCACTGCAGCCAATCAATCTATTACTCCAGAAGGGTGGACAAGAACTTTAGTATATCCTAAATGGCAGATCAGACTCACTTCCTGGCTCAAACTTGCTGGATATTACAGAATCTTTGATTATTGCATGTAAAATTTAACAGCGCCAAGTAACTACTTCTCTGCCTGCGAACCAAGAAACAGGTCAGTTTCTTTCTTCCTGCTGATGCTGAATGTTTCACCAAACAACAATTATGGCTCAGTTCTCAGGATTTTCAGTGAGATTTGTTGATCAGTCTAACTTCCTTTGATTGGAGCCGCAAGGGGGTCTCCACCTGTTAGCGTCCAGCCCTGAGGAGGTGAGCCAGCTCTGGCCCCAGCTGCAGGTGCTGTCACCCGGGCCGTATCAAAGGCAGGACGGCCCGCCCTCACGGTGCTGTGGAGCTCGTTAGCTGTCGCAGCTAATTGAGAAGGTCTTGATGGCACAGATGCTGACGCACTTCAAAGGAGTTTCCCTTCAAAGAGCACACAGGTCAGAGCGGGAATAGTAAGGAGGAGCATGAATTTATGTATGAGCTCATGTTAAAGCGTTTGAGTCGAGGTATTCCCTTTTAGAACGGAATGAAGGATGGACAAAGGCGCCTTTCAAAATATCAGCTTTCTTAAAATGACATCGGACTGTTTTCTTTATTTCGACTTCCCCTTGTGAAGTAAATGGTAACTGTGTCATGTCATAGAATAACAACACCACTGACATTTAGTGGCTCCTTTTAAGAGTTTCCTGTCGTTTCTACTACAAGACACCAAAGTTCACAGAAAAACTAGGCTCAGTATCGCGCACAAAGGAAGTTTAGCGCTTTTAATCTCCTCCAGAGGCATCAGTCAGTGGAACAATCAGAAAACCAGGAGAGAGAAACAAAAGCCAAAGAAGCACAAACTTTTGCACGATGGATCTTGGTTGTCCTCATGAAATGTTCAAAGTTCAGCTTGTGAATACAATCAGTTACATTGTTGTGATTGTTGGCGGCTCGATGAGATCGATGGCCATGTTGCCGACGTCCCCAAAGCAGGTGGTTAGAAATGTTTGGTAATCTGATCAATCCTTTAAATGAAAAGTGGTGAGACTAACGTCACTTGTTGAAATTGTTTGCTTCCACTTTAAATACCAAAAGTTATAACAAGACCTCCACCACCACATTAATTCGATTTTAGTCCCATTCAGCCACAAGAGCACTCTGGCCAGTTCAGGGTTTGTGTGTTTGAATGTCTGAAGGGCTTTCTGTGCCGTTACTGGGTGAAAAATACTACAAACTATAACATCAGCATTGTAGCTCCTGTCCCACCTATCTGCTGTGAAAATATCATGTTCATATATACACACACACCGTAGACAGTATGTGAGCAGGGTTGTGACATACTTTTGGCCATGTAGTGCACCGGTGTGTTGCTCTCTTCAAGGCTCATTCACGCAGTGTTTACTGTTGAAACTGAATGTGTGTGTATATATAATAACACACTTATGGGTGGCCCACAGTGTTTCATCAAAAGCATCAACAGTAAAGGGACGCAGCTCCAAATCTTTCCGCTCTGCCAAGACCTTTTGAATTTGCAGTCTTTTCCTTTCAAGTGCAGCAACAATTGAGGCATTTATAACTCACCTGAGAACTGATCACAACCACTAGTGTCTGTTGTTTCAAAACACACAAACACGCACACGCTTTGAGGCTGCTGCAGGTCTTTTCGACTGTATTTGGATTATGATCCGTATAGATCAGGAGTCTCTGGTGATGAACAGGCTGCGACTCAGAGCTTCAGCCTGTAAATAGGATTACTGAGTTTCTGTATTCTCTCCAGATGTTGCTGCTGCTTTGTTTGGTCCGGATCCATCTTCCTCTTCTTTGCGCCGTTGTTTGGTCTTACAGCCCTCACTGTGTCCGCTGCCTTCATCCAACAGCCGCTCACTCCTGCAGATAGGGAAGGGCTCTTCCATTTTGGATATGTGCACTCGCCTTAGTGTGAATATCTGCTGACATGTTCAAGTCATTTTCTGTGACAGAAGATGAGTGAGTTGCTGCCCTCAGCCCTTTGCTGGTGTCTATCTGAATTCTTTGATTGTCATATTCTGCGACCCGTGGCAGCGCTCCTTCTGGGTCAAATACAACCTGGACAGTTAACATTGTTCAACATTTAACATGCTCCTAATGTCTGAACCCGTTCAGACCCGCGGAGTCCTCTAAAAAATATTTATCTGACAAACCTAACCTCTAAAATTTTCCAGGCAGGTAAAAACATGTCATAAAAACATTTTAGAAATCAATCTGTTCTAGCTTTTATTTTATATCTGCCTTTGCCTTGTCCAAATTACTACTTGAAAAACCTTTTTTGCTGCTAGGATGAAAGAAAAACAACAAAATATGTTTCCCATAATTGATTTTGGATCACATCTGAATGAACCACAATGCATTTCATCTGTCAAATATTTTGAAATAACATAATCTTAGTCTAAATCTGTGTCTTCCTTTCTTAAAGGCTAAGCTGTTAATGCACACATGCTGATGAGAAGATCTTTAGTTTGACTCAAATCTTCTGATTTGATCAAATTTTTTTTTTGTCGAAAACGGCCCCAAAAATAACTAAAAACCAGTTTGAAAGCAGTAAGTTGGTGGTGACACATGAGGAACAAGAGGATTTGGGCTGCCATAGCTAGATGTTCTAATGCAGAGAGGGAAAGACAACAGACAAGACCATCGAGTAATCAAATGTCCACTTAGCACTGCAGCACAACACACGGGGGGCCTCAGCCAGGTTGTCTAGACTGTCCGCCCATCTAGTCGGTGACTCAGGAATCCCAGGAACGAGCTTTCTGCATGAAACCATTGTGTTTCACTGAAGAGAAAAATTCGGTGTCATCAGTCCACACTGTCTGCATCAGTACTGAAACGCCTGTTCGGTGAAGACAGCTTATCCCGCAGAGAGCCGGCAGCTTTACTGCAGCACTCTGAGCAACAGGTAACCCCCCCTCCCAGCTCGAACCGTCTATGTTGTCATGAAATTCAAGTGAGGACACCTCCCTCGTCCTTCCTGTTGGCACGGCAGACAGTTGCAGTGATGTAGCACTTATTTATTTATTTACTTTTTTTAAGAGTCTCAGATTTCCTGAAGTTTCTTTTGTGCAGAAAACACTTGAAAGTGACGAGTGAGCTTGAAGTGATTAAAAGTGAAGGTTAACATAAGTGAAGCACCTTAACAGTTTCCTGTGAGGATGAGTCATGTACCAAGTAGTGTGTGTGTATAAACATCCCAGAGATGATTCCTGGATAGTTCAGGATCTGAGTTGTGTTGTTTGTGTGGGCGTCTCGTGCTCCACTCTGAGCTCAGAGCTCAGACCTCAGCCTCGTCTCTCTGCAGTGTGGGGATTTCCTTTTTCCACTCCGGTCACATGACTGCAGATATGGGTGTGGTCTCCTGCATTCCTGGCCTCTCTCGAGCTCTTGTTACTCTGTCTGGCATGCTGCGACACTCTCTCTCTCTCACTCTCTCTCTCTTTCTCTGAAACACACACAAACACATGCTGTCGTCTAGACCAAACCACGTACTGGCTTGGTCTCGACTGCTTGACGTGCCCTGCATGTGGAAATGTCTGTAAAGTCAATGTGACATGATTCAATGGGATTGTGTGAGTCTGTGTGTGTGTGTGTGTTCTGTTGCTGGGTGCATTTAGAAGAAAGTTCCTATCTCTATGGAGGGTGTGGCCTGTGGCAAGCGTTTGAGAGTGTGTGCACATGCATCAGTGTGTGTACATGTGCGCGCCTGTGTGTGTGTGTGGAGCAGGGCTGCTGCTTTAGTATGCAGAGCAGGTGTGTCTGCAGAGGCAGAGAGTGAAGAGGAGGGAGGATAACAGCAGCTGAACAGAGGGACGGTCTAATGGAGGAGAGTAAAGACTCAAACCTTTTAATGACCTGAAACTAATGGGGTGTGTGTGTGTATAAGAGAGAGTGAGACAGAAAGAGAGAGATTTGAAACCCTGATGTTGGCGTGTCTATACAGCTGGACAGAGAAACATGTCAGTATCTGTGATAATAATCCAGCTCTTGGAGTTTGTTGGTGGAATCACAGCCTGTGGAGGAAAAAAAGCAACGACTAAAGGTCCACCGATCTGAAGCTGAAGCTTTTGGATCGACCCGCCTTGAGTTGGGACCACTGATTCAGGAAACGATGTTTGTTCATGTCCCTGTTTTGTAACTGCATGTTGCAATAATCCAAGCAGGAGCTGATTGGCTGCAGGGAGTGTAAAGACAGTGAAGTGTTTGATAGGAGGCTGTAATATTTACAGCTCAGTGGAATAATTATGTTGGCTGGACACCACACTGTACTACACAGTGCTGCTTCCTGCCCTCACCTTCACACCTCTGCTTCAGGCATCAGCAAACTGGGCCAGTGGCTAAACTCTGCACATCCTGCTGGTAAAGGTCACATACACCCACCGACAGCCTTTTTAAACAAATGTTACCATTACCTCCACTCTTCCAACTGTTGATGAGCTGCGGTTAATTAAAAAGTAAATAACGGGTAATGCATAATTTGTGACAGTCATGACAAACTTGAGGGGACTCATTTTGAGTCGTATCGATTGTTTGATATTTATTTTTACGTTAACGTTAAAGAAATTAACCCTTCCGCCGTTGTTTGCTCATCCACTGTCAATGACCTTTGACCTTTTCTGGCAGATGCTGTGAATGGTTGTTTGGTGTTCAGTGTTTGCTTCATCTTTGCCTTTCATGTGTTTACACAGTTTAACAGTTTCCTAATTTGATCTGTGTAAGAGCTGAAATGATCAACTGATGGAAACGTTGATTTGCTTGTTAGCAAAAGTGTAAAATACGTTTTTAAATTTTATTTATGTATTTGCCAAACTCTAATTGCAAACGCTTTTTATAGAATAAACAATGAATCTGTTTTGTAATAATTTAGTTTTACAATCATAGACTTTTAGTTCTGTATACTGGATAGAGATTAGAAAAAGGAAAAAATAAAAGTATAATGTTTATTGATGCTTTTTACTGTTTTGACATTTCAACAAAACTAAAATGTAATTAAATGTTTTACATGGAAATGTTCCACTCACCCTGTTGTAATGATAATATACATCAAACTTAATACCAGCTAATAATAACAACATGATGATAAAAGGCAGTGTGAGTCATTCTGCTGCTTGGGTTTGTTTAGTTTACCCAAATATAATCCTGACAATCGTGCACATTGCATTTTTCCAGAAAACACATCGTGTCCTCACTGAGACAGATTATTTTTCAAAACACACGTTCCTATGTGTTTGTGTTTTCGGGTGATTTAAAAAAAAAATAAAAATCTTTTTGAAGATATCCTAAAACAAAACAAAGCAAGCACACAGCTTCGTCTTCACAGTCTGTTGAACATTCAGCTCATAAATATGGGAATCTTTCCATCTCTACCATTCGTATTAACACAGCGGGACACGCTGGGGGCGCTTGTAGTTTCATTGTAAAACAAAATGGAGGATGTTTTAGGCTTCCATAAATCACGTGAATTATTTCAGCATTAATTATAAATCCTTTGTAGGAAAAAGGCTAGGAGGAAGGACGGAGGGAAGGAAGGAAGGAAGGAGGGAGGGAAGGAAGGAGGGAGCATCCACAGACAGGCTCAGACACATCAGGTCCAAGACCGTCCCCTCTGCTGCTGAAACACAAACACACACACACACACTCACACACATTGATTTGTTCTGCATGGCCTTTTCTATAATTTTATTCATACACACACACACAGGCTTATCATATCTCTCTCTCTCTCACACACACACACACACACACACACATATATAAGCTGAGTGGCTGGCAACATGGTGGCTGCAGCATAATTTCATCTGGAGTCAATAACAAACAGATAAGATGGACAAAGAACAGACACTGTCTGTCTCACACTCACACACACACACACACACACACTGAACCACTGGGGCTCTGTCTATTGTATGGTGACATAGATCATCTATATATGGAGACAGTGAAAAGTCCTGATATCACTTCCTGTGCAGTGCTCACGGAGGTTTAATCGTTCTGGTCTGATTCAGAAATGCAGACACTCGTTCAGTAACGCTCCAAAGAACAAAATATAACTTTCGGCTTCTGTCATTTTCTCCCTCAATGCTCACTTTGTTGTTTCAGCAAGTTCAAAATGATGCAGTGTTGAATGAATTTTAATGTGATGCATATTACATCTAATGATTTGGTTGTCTTAGCTCTTTGTAATTCATTAGGATCACGTTTGTGTGTAAACCTCAGCCATCTGTGTTCCAGCTAAACTTTACAATCGGAAAACTTAACTTCCTTCTGTTCAGCTGGAGAGGCATGCTTTTTTGTCCAGGAAGCTGATAAGTAGGCAATAAACCTCAATGAAATAAAAAGAGGCTTTAATATAGTCAAATATGTCATCATACAATGATCATTTCTATCTTTTTCCTATTGTTCCTTCCTCAGCACTTACTCTTATAATAATGCACAGCTCTACTGTAGTATTACATGTATGTAGGATAATACATACATTTATACTGCTTACACATTGCTGCTCAAAAACACAAAGTGCGCTGATGGAGGCAACGGCTGATGCTTTTGACCGATAGATGGCAGCTTCCCTGGCGATGCTCACCCGGAGCTCAGAGCTGCTGCTGCTGCTGCCGTAGTCTGGTCTTGACAAAGAGGAATGCTGCTCAGTTGGCTGAAGCTCAGATGACTAACCCGGCCCTTTGAGGATATTCCACCTCTTCACCGTGTAAAGCTCTGTGGCTGTTTTGGCTCGATGTTTAAGGTTGCTCCTCCTCCAGCTGAATGGTTAAACATTGTGCAGCAGGGTTTTGAGTTCATGTGTGTTAACAAAGATGGCGGCTTCAGGTCACGACATGTTCCTTTTTTTTTTTGTGACAGTTTGATGGAGTTTGATTCGTCTGCCATCGGACCATTGACTGCTTTTCTTTGTATATTTTCAAGGTTACATGTGGACGTCTTCCTCTTTAAGCTAAGCTATGTTGTTGTACGTTGTATCGTTTCTTTTCGACGGACGAGGTTTTGAGTTGAAACCCCAGACTGGACCCCCCCCCTCCTGCCCCCGAGGCTCCCTCAGATTAGATTAATTGGTGACTCTAGACTGCCTGTAGCCTTGAATGGTTATTTGCCTCTATAGATCAGCCCCCCGCCGTCTTGACTGATGATCCGTCCAGGTTGTCCCCCGCCCTTTGCCCAGTGTCACCTGCCCCCACCCTCTCCTGGACCTGTAATTACAAACTGCAGGCTGGATAATGGAGGGTGGAGGGTTTCCGGGCCATGTAACATCCACTTAACATCAGCACTAAACAGCTCAGATTTAAATTTACAGCAGTCCTGTATGGCAGCACTAAGTCTGGCTGTTCGGTTAGTTTTGTGATTTTTGTGATATATAGTTCATGTGATTCAACCTGTTCAAATGTATCTATTTATTGAAAGGTCCTCTGACGTATGTTGGTCCGTTCAGTGTTTTATTCCTTCTTTAATTGTTCTTTTTGTACTGTGGAGTAATTTACATTAGATTAGATATTAATACGATATTATTTTCTAAATTTCTACCTGCTCTTGGTGACTCACCTTCAGAAGATAAGCAGCTTGTGTTGTTCAGGGAAACAAAGAACTTGGCTGCTGTTGAGATCGGAGTAACTCAGCGGTCAGATGTAATCTCTTATATAATGAGTACTGGTCATGGAAATATTGACTGCAGCTTTTTCAGGAGTGTCCTGATCTGTGAGACTGAAATACAACTCAATAACTTGACCATTAGCTTCAGTCTCAGCCATAAAGGCTCTGATTGGCTCTTGTGTTTTCACCAGCAGTGAACATCAACTTCTGAACCACTCAAAGAGACACAGTTCAAGTGTCAAGTCAGACGGGAACAGTTCAAGGGGTGAGAATGGGCCAAAATATATGAAGTAAAAACAGGAAGTAGCATCTTCAGCATGAGACGACCTTCATCTGTCATAACTCATCTCAGCTCCCGATGTCTCATGTCTTTGCAAATCATTTTTCCTTTCACACACACACACTCTGTATTGTTGCTCCAGACGTCTAAAAGCAAAGGTCCAGTGTGGCGTAGCTGGCGGATTGTGTGTCCATGCATGTGTGTGTGTGTATGATCACTGTGCCATTAGTCTGCATTAATCAGACGCTTGCTTGTTAAAGCATAACATCCACATTGTTCATTCATCGCACAATAGGAAGGAAAAGGTGAATATGTGTGTGTGTCAGCAGGCGTGTCTTTAAGGTTTAAAGCAGGAACGCTCGACTTTAGACTGAATGGGAGTGGAGTTGTGGTTAATGTTAAACGTGTGTGTGTGTGTGTGTGTGTGTGTTAAGCAAACACGTTAAAAGCAATCAGACCTTTACATTTTTTTTACATAAAACCATGATGGCATCGGGTTATATGGAACTGCTCGGTTAGTTTTTGGTTGCTTCTTTTAAATATTCTTTCAAATCTGTGCAGTCTTAACATGTAAGTATAATTATTCTCAGTCAGTTTGTAAGCGTGAATTGTATTTCATTCTAACTCATGCATACAACTGCTGCGAGCCTTCTACACAACAAATACTGTATGAAGGCCAGAGCTGCAGCTGACCTGCGGGGTGTATCGCTGTGTGTGTGTGATCAGAATTCAGGGAGTTTCCTCTGTATCACTCATGTAAAATGTATGATCTCTCTCTGTAAAGGTTACAGCTCAGCAAAGATAAACTAGCTGCTCCTCAGCAGGTATACAAACTACTATAAGCATGATAAATCATTTAGATTGAGACCGCCAGAGACCCCACAGGCAGCCATAATCAATGTGCTATAACTTGATTGATGGATTTTACATGTTATATTGTATAAAACTGGTTTACAGCAGTGTAGTCCGGGTCTCCACATGCATTTACACCCTATTCTGACGAAATACAACTCTGGATACTCTGGCCAAATGGCGCCACGTTTTATTTTCAAATGCTTCTCGAGGAATCACTTAAAGTCTGACTCATAGTTCAAACCACAGTAAACTGCTGTTTCCTTAGTACACAGGAAGCCACTTCCTTATGCAATCAGCATTGTGATGGTTTCTGTTCAGCCCGAGTTTATATGGTGGCATCTGCCAAAATCAGAAGTAAATAAATACCTTTAAAATAAATAAATGAAGAAATGAAGTAATCCTACATTAAAAAGCACAAAAAATACATGCAGGTATCAATTAACTGATCAAATTTTTTTCTGTTGACATTTACATTTCTTCATACCTTTTTGTACATTTATTTTCATTCATATATTTCGGGGGTATTTTGATTAGGATTAGCTAATTTTCTTTTAGGTTCTCTCCATGAATAGATCATGGATTTGAAGTTTAAGCAACCTAAATGTGTGTGAAAAAGATCTTAAAACTATGTTCAGTCACAGAACAACAGTTGTATTTTGAAAACGTTGCATTTGCATTCAGTTTCTTTGTGCATTTCTGCACCCATGAAGAAATGTACATGTGAAAAGAATCCAAGAACGACTGTATGAAGGAATGAAAATGTCAGTTTTGTCAGTTAATTAATGCCTATATTTTAATGCCTCACTCAGTTATTTCAAAGGAACATGAATATATTTATTGCCTCATTTATTTCATGAATATATTTAGCAACTCATTTATTTATTTATCTATTTAATTTTAATTTTGGCAGTGTCGGCCCTCCATACAGAACACACTAACTGGCTGTTGCTTCAATCTCAATAACTCATGTTGTATTATGCCCCTATTTGGTCTGTTCTAATGAAATAGTTGGAGATTTCCTCTTCATAGATCCTGTATAATTTGGTAACCTTATTATGTGTAATTAAAACTTTCCGTCACAATGACATCACCAACTATTTGTGTGATTATGGACCACAAACATTAATGTGTGGAGATCTGTTGGCATTTCATTCCATTTCATTTTAATTTCTCTGTTGTCTTATTGTAATAATGACTCTGGTCAGGGAACAGATGGATAATTACTAAAGAGACAGAGTGAGGGAGGGAAGGGGGGGGGCATCTGTCCCGATCTGTTTATGATAATAAAACACACATTGATGGAGGACTCTGAAACCTCCTGTGAGGAAGACGTATAAAGCAGTTTGAAACGCTGAGGTTAACAGGCAGATTATGATTCTGGGAGAAGAATAAGAAACGCACATGAGGAAAATCAAAAAACTCAATAAGTAATCCTCAATTAAACATGATGATAATGCGACAGAAGTTATAGTCATTTATTAGTCTTTCTTCTTCGTTTAAGTGTGGATTAATAAACGTTGATCCATGAAGCATCATGATGTAAGTACATTACTGTCTCTGTTGTATCGTAGTGTATTGTGTGTCTCATGATTGACAACCGAGAATCATCAGATATCTGACAAAAGAAATTGGAGTTTGATTATTTAGTTGTTGGCAGCTGAGACGCAGCCTGCTGGAAAACAAACGTATATCAATAAATGTGTGAAATCACTGATAGCTCAGTGGTGCTGGATGGTCTCCATCGGGCTCCTGTCAGGTCTGAATGGAGATGTAAGGGACGGTTCTTGTAAAGTGACCTGAATGACAAAAAGGCATCGCTGTGTGAAGCCAGTGTGGCGAATTCAATGAGCCTCAGACTCTGTCCGTTAACTTGATCTCAAAATGGCTCCGTCCCCCCCATCCAACCGACCAACCCCCAGATTTAAGACCGACTGACCGAGGCAATTGGCTGTGTCAGAACCCTGAGCACTCTGTGTGTGTGTGTGTGTGTGTGTGTGTGTGTGTGCATTTGTTGTGTGTCGTGTGTCCAAGAGAGAGCACTAAATAGTGAAAAATGGATGCAGACCTTTGATGTGCACTTACATAATCAGTGGTGATGGGCTGGAATGCCACACTTTGGCCACACACTCTTGACTCCGTGTCCTACACACACGCACACACACGCACACACATGTATTCAGTCCTGACTCCGGGTTCTTCATCAGCAGGACTAAGTTACCCGTGAATCCATTTTCCTTGTTCCTTCTTATTGATCTCCATCTTTTTCTGATTTTAAATCATTATAATGGAAAAGGTTATCCAACAATGTTACTGATACAATTTCACAATTGTTTTTCATTAATTAATTCACCTCTCTTGTTTTTTGTTGTTGTTGTTGGGGGCGTGTTCAGCTCACTGTATAGCTGATTTATAGACGTACTCTGTTGTAGAAGCGGCGGCACATGAGGCTGTAAATGTTTCTTTTGTAGATTTCTCATTTCAATCCAAGGAAATACATTTATTTTTCCTTCATTTAATAAATATTGTCTCTGCTCCTTGTTATTTTCTTTTTTGCCACTGATAAATTTTACAGGTTGGTGTGAAAAAAATGGAACGTTACTCATCCCTAAACAAACAAACAAACAAACAAACAAACAAACAAACAAACAAACAAACAAACAAACAACAGCTAAATTGCACCGTCATTAGTACATTGTTATTTCTACTTCAGTCAAAAACTTGAGGGCAGACACCAAAGGAGAGCAGATTTACTAGCCAATCACAAGTCTCAGAGGAGCAGTGTGAACCAATAATCAGTTTATTTCATATCAAGTTCGCTGATTTAAGAGACTCTTTCAATAATCTAAGTTTAGAAACTCTCCTTTAATTGGCTCAATTAGTCTCTGTGCTTTTCATTAGTGGAACTCAAATGGAACCCAGAGCTGAGTTCAGACTGTGTCCCGTCTGGACTCAAATCTAATCTCTTGTTTCTGTTTCCTCTCCAGCGACAGGCCCGAGGAACATGTTTACTCCCCTGTTTCCATGATAACAGAGAAGATCATGCACGTCCGGGTCAGGAGTTAACATCCATTATCAGCGTTTGTGTCCTGTGAGAACTACACAACCCACAACTGCTGTGAACTGACACTTAGCTTCAGTTTAACAAAGACACTCAGAGGAGCCACAACTACAACATCTCCACCTAAAGCTTCTGTAAAGGAGGACCAACATGGCCAACAACACGGCAGACCACCCTCCGGGGAACTCGGTTGCCGAGGGCAACCGTGACAGTGACTTTGGTATGTCCGCGACAGACCTGAGGAACTTGATGGAGCTGCGGAGCACAGAGGCCGTCAACAAGATACGAGACACGTACGGGGACGTCCAGGGCATCTGCCGCCGCCTGAAGACTTCACCTATAGAAGGTAAGACGTGTCCGACACACCAAACCGCACTGAACCTGTGACAGTCATGTCCACCATCCAGGCTTCGGTCTGCCCTCAATGGTAAATGTTAATCTGCCTTCACCTGGATGATTTCAATCACCATTCAGGAAGCTGCTAAGTTCCTGATGATGTCATCTGCAGGTTCACTGTGCGAGCTGCTGTTTGTTCAACCGTTTCATTTGTTTGACGATTCGCAGCAGAGAAACATTTAGCATTATTCCCCTCTCATGTCACTTATTAAAAATCAAGTCTTTAACTCCTTAACTGGAGCCAAAAATAACAACTTTTGTTTTCCACTTTGTGATCGGAACAAATGATATCAGCACGGAAACTTTTATATCTTTATGGCTGAAGTGGAAACCAGGCTGATATGAAAATAGCAGATCATGATGGAAAACTGTTTCTGCACACGCTGACTCTGAGCCCTCCTGCTGACTTCTGAGCTGGACCTCGGACACTCCACTTCCTGTTACAGCAGTTCAGCTGACCGTGCTGTCATCAGATGGGAGGGACACTTGACATTGTGTTTTGATTTTATTACTGAACTATGATAACACAACCCACTTGCATATCTGTATAGATAAACTAAAAGGAATCGCTCAGCTGTTAAAACAATCTGGTGAATCAGAGCAAGGCATAAATGACTGTAAAACACACACACACACACACACACACACACACACACACACACACACACACACAGGCAAATAACACAAAATAATTGATACAAACCACCAACAATTTTGGTTGACACACCTATTATTTTGTGGTGACAGGTGATCAGTTTGGATTGGATGATGCCGGAAAATGGCCGACAAGCTGTTGTTTGTTATTTCTCTCTCCCTGTCTCATCTTTTGATCCCCCTGTGTGTGTGTGTGTGTGAGTGTGTGTGTTTGCAGCCGTCAGTCCATTCCAGGATTGAAATTAGTTCCAGCCCGTTCGCCTAATGGCTCCATAGATCATTGGTCTGTTCCATTTAGTAATCAGAGGACAGCTGTAGTCGCGTCCTACACACAAGAAATTACTCACTTTAATGAAGAAAGTTTAATTATATTTTCACTGCCGAGGGAGAGGGAGGGGGGAAAATTAGGGGGAAACCTAAATGCAAAATTGAGGGCAAACGCACACAATGATTGACTGTAACAGTTAACTGAGGTGGACTGGTGTCAAGTATCGCTCTTTTGTTATCAGTGATGCAGCGAAATGCTGCACATCAGCATCAGGATCTGCGTTTATTCACATCCAAGATCTCTCCAGTGATCCAGTCTGTCATTTCCTGAAAGCAGCTCACTGATATGTTCTGAGCAGAGATATTCATGCAGTGTTTCATCACGTATTCACACGCTGAAACTGGATAAATAGTTTTGTGATGTCACATTTAGAGCTGGAATGATTAGCATTGGCGACACCAGATCCAAACCTGTGTAGCTCTGGCATGAGTTTTGGGTTAGCTGCTGTGTTTGATATGGATTTTAGTTAAATGTAAGAGGAAGATATTGTAGCTGGCGTAAAATGCTGATATCTAATTTAGAATCTAAGTTGGAGGCTGATGTGAACTATAATTACAGTTTAATGTGAGCACAGCATCAGTTTGTAGTCTGAGTCAAACTCTAAAAACACTTGATAATAGTCCTTTGTACTCGTGTAAGAACAAATTTACAGTTCAGTGTTGGATGTCATCCTCTGAGGGGCTGAATAACTTGTAGCCATGGGGTCCAGTTTAAAGATAAACTATGTAGAGTTCTACTCTCTTATCCTGTTTGTGACTGAGAGTGACAGTTTTGGTGCGCAGAAGGTTTGCAGTACTATAGAAATGGGTTGTGTTAATAAAACCACATTAAAGTAAATATGTTTCAGCCATTTTAGCTTTTCACAATATCAGCTGATTGCCTCAGTTTTGGCTAAATAATGCCTAGGTCCGAGGTGAAGGTCCAGTTTTCACCTGTATTAGACCGTGTAGGATCGGACAGCCACTGTTTCAGTCACACAGTTAGCCACGCCCTCTAAACTGGGCATTCATTTACAATATGAACATCAGGCTGTATTGAAGGGCACTTGAAATGATTGATTGTGGCCATAAACTCATGAAGAAAATATTTACTGACCTAATAAATCAGCAGATTCAGGCTTGTTTTCACACAACTTTGTTAAAAACAGACACACACTCACATTTTCCCTGTCCGAAACACAACAGAAGAACAGCTGACTGCAGACCTAAATTTAACCCCCAGTCTGGACTGAAACAATAAGAAAGTTGGTGAGCAGCACTGGCAGTCTCGTCAGGTCCGTGTTAAAGGACCGCTGCGGATCAGGACTGTGTCTTTGTGGCAGAAGGAAAACCTGCAGGAAACCTGAGTTTCACACAGAGGAAGTCTGTTTCTCACCTTGGCTTGATCTCTCACGTTAATCTGGTTTTGCTCCGTGTAACTCGTGTGACTGGTGTTTCTCACATCCTGACGCACAACATAGAACCTGCAGTGCTGTCTGAGAGTTGACAGTCAGCTAACCTGATCAGCTGAGCAGCAGAGGCCTGGTAGAGTTATATTTAATATTATTTTATCAGCCCGCTCCTCCGGCTGTCATAATGAGACGTTTCTTCTTCAGCCGCTTTTACTTTTCGTCTGTAAGGCCAGCCTCTGATTGGAGCTCAGCAATCAGTTCAAGCTGATGACGCGCAGACGGCGAACACAGAAAAACACACAGTCATGGCTCAGCCGCAGCTGTGAGCCCTGCTGGTTAATGTGTATTGATCAGTCATGCTGTAGCCTCTCTGGAGGTCATTGATTGTCTTTCTCATCATTTTTACTAAATCTGTGTATTTCATGTTATTGGATGCTTATTGGACGCGGGCCCTTCGCTGAAGAGCCACACACAAGTTTGTTTAAACAGAGCAGGGCTGCAAAGAGCTTCGCAAAGAGACACATGCGAACCTAAAAGTAAAGGACTATTTTTGGAAGCTGCTAATGAACAGCAGCATGTTCTGTCACCGCTCAGGCTGATTTCTTTTTGTGTCTGCATTGTTCTGTTGCTTCGCGTGAAGGAACGAATCCGTTCAAACAAACAGGACAGCACATCAAATGTAATTTTTATCAGTTGCTGACAGCGATGATCAGATATTTGGTTTTATTTAGAATGAAATCACAACCAGTGACAAGTTTTTCATCCTTTTTTTTTTTTTTGCATCATAAGATTACAGATACACAAATCAAGTGAACACATAAAACTGATCAAATAAAACAGGACAAATTCAGTTCCTGTATTAAAATAATACAAAATCCAAAGAGTGACTAGGTTGGTTTATTTCAGAAAACAGAAATGAGTTTGTTTATGAAGTCAGCAAGAGGACGACAAATTGTTATATGCTGCAATGTTTATATTATTCTTACAGCAACTGATGACTTGTTAGTGCTGTGGATTTTACCAAATGTACCACGTTCACAGTTGCACTAACTCCAACACTCTTATTATTGCATGACTAATTGTAAGTGAGAGTTGATGGTTGTTTTAGCACTAAGTGTAACCACACAGAGAGCTCACGCTGTGATTGGTCAGTTGGAGCTGCAGTCAGTTTCTCCTGCCATGAAGCTGCCATGAAGACGGTGCACTTTTTGGTGGGATGTGAGCAGGACAAGTAATTAGTCATCAGTCACACACAGCCTTTATGCCAGTGTGTGTAGGTTCAGGGGTTTGTCGGCCTGCTGGCGTGTCATATCCTTCTGTGGCGTGAGAAGTGAGATTCAGCTCGAGCTGTGTGACCCGAGTCCTATTCGCATACACACACACACACACACACACACTCGCAGCCTCAGGTCATCCATGTCTCAGCCAGTCGGAGCAGAATGCTCCTCAGAGCACTCACCAAGAGGGAGAAAGACATCAAGGCATGCAACCCTTTCTTTTTTCCTCTTACTCTGTATCGGGTTTTTCATCCCCTCGCATGTCTCATGATAACTAAAATAAGATCTTAACTATAATGTGGCTTGCCCTTTGAAATTCACTCCCTTCTCCGGCCTTTAAAAGGTGTAAAAATAACTGAGCAATACAGATCTAAAATATACTGTATATAACTCTTTTGTGTAAAGAGTCACTCTCTCAAAAAAAAAACAAAAACCTTTAAGCCTGAGGACTTCTGTGCCTCAGTCGTTGCATCATGCTGCACCAGGGGATGTGAGAGCCTTTATTCAAGGATGGTTTATTTCCCGTAGAATTCTGAAGACTGAACACGCTCTGTGTAAACCTTTAATTTAAACTCTTCTGTTATGAAGAAAAAATTCTAATGAAAGCTCATCAAAGGCTCACATGTCCAATCATGTCACGTAGCTTTTCACTGATGCTGCATTTTCCTTGTACGAGACAAGCAGATACCTGGATTTTGTGTATAAGGGATTACTGTGGCAAGAATTTGTAATTATGTGCATAATCAACTACCCCATGATGCATTGCATATATTTAGATCAGCCAATGGTGGAAACAAACCGGTAGAAACAATGCAGCAGATTTACAAACTGACTTTGACAGACATGACCTGCATTCTGCTGGAATTTAACAAAACATAGTTTATTGCTTTACATCTGCCCGACAGAAAAAGGAGTGTGAAGTGTGAAATTTAATTATGTTAATAGAGAAATGTCAGTATAAGTGGCTAACAATGAGTAATATAAATTAATTTGATTCATCCCATGAATCCAGATTGTATATAATTATTGGAAACACAATTTGCATTTAAATGATGAAGTTCCAAATACACCATAATTTATATTCTTGAAAATTCAATTCAGTTCAATTCAGTTCAAGTCATTGTGCCAAATCTTAGCAGGCACCATCTCAAGCAACTTCACAAGGAAAAACTTTTAACAGAAACAAACCAGATGAGTTTAACATGGGGGGAAAAAAAGACGTCTAACTCAAGCATCACGCTGTTCTGTGTGTCAATGTGTCGCAGAAGTCGTTCCATCTTCGGGCCGGCAGTGAAAGAATAAATCAGAGCGGAATCACAGTGATGATGTAGGAAATACTTCTGTCTTTGTAGTGGACGGGACAAAGTCTGAACAACGAGAATGGACATTAATACGTGCAGCTGCAGTTTAAACTCTCAGAGGGAGAATTAAAACTGCGTGGCCAAAAGATGAAGCTGTGAGTTGGAAGAGCCCTCCTGTTTTGGACCAATGAAGTCCATCTCTGCTGAAATGCATAAACATCTGTGACAGGAACAGCTCTGCTGTTGCTGCAGCATCATCTCAGAGCTTTAATTTGCATCCCCGTGGGGACGTTCACCAACACAACCAGCTCATGCCAGGCACCAGATGAAACCGCCTTCACAATCACAACAGTAAACTTGGAAAAACTATCCAATTTCTCAAGTCCCCGGTACAGGTGCTCTGTGATTCTCTATTTTAGACCGTCACGAGTTTTTGACATCAATCGTCAACTTTAAAAGGATCAAACCAGACTGAAGTACACCGCAGCGTGATGAAACGTGGTGGATGATCACTCTGACAGCTGGTGTATTTTTAAAATCTCTTCATGAGCTCATCATCAAGCTGTTTGTGCTTCAGCTCTGAACCACAGAGATATTCAGACATGTGAGGAAGGTCGAATAGGCGGAGTAAAGAAAAGGCTTTTCTGTTTATCTTTACCTCTTTGGAGCGAGCAGGTCACATCTCATCACACATAAGATCGCCTCTAATTTCATCTCTCATGGCCTTTCAATTCACTTCACCTGGTTCTGTGTCTTCTAACGTCATCTCACTTCATGACGCCCCGCATCATTGCACACTGATCTCATCTCATGTGGCCTCCTCTCCTTTGCTCGCCTCATCTCACCGTTGGACTGACCTGCCGAATTCTGATTAAACCAAAAAAAGGTCAAAATTTGTTTTGTTTTCTACCTTTTCATTTCATCGTTCCATCCGTCGTCATATCTCAGGATCTTGTTTCATCGCTTTATCTGTCCTCTTCATCCCAGGCTTTCATCCCTTGTCTCATGGCATACCTCACCGTCTTACCTCCTCTCATCTCATCTCAAAGATTTTCTCTCCTCTCCTCTCATCATCCTACGTCCTCCAGTGTCATACCACCTCATCTCGTCTCATTCACATCACCCTGAAGATTCAGACTAATCTCAATGTCCCCCACCTTCGTCAAATCTTTGCCTATTATTTCACCTGTACTCCTCATCTCATATATTAATCTAATCCTTCATGATCTTGGATCTATTAGTTCATCATTCTGTCACTGAAGCCACCTAAAGGAGGCTGTTTGGGCCAAGGAAACTAGTCCCTCTGTGTATGTTGTGGGTGAAAGTCGATAAATCTCAAAAACCACAAAGCAAAAATTATTATCTGGTGGATTGCACCAGATTACTGCATCCAAAGAAGCAGATGGAAAGTCATGAGGAGGAGGTGGAGGAGGAGGAGGAGGAGGAGAAAGGTCTCTCTTATTCAGCCTGTCTGGAGAGAATAATGAGAGATGGAATAAGAGGCAATTATAAAACATATAAAGACAGAAACATGTCTGAGGTCATGTCGGTGCTGACTTTAAAATTCCTCAATTTATGAGAAATCCTGGTGGTGCAGTCCGTTGACATTCAAAACACGTTCCACTGCACATCTCCCAACTCCTCCAAGAATCCACAGCAGCCATGTTATTGCCCCCACTGCCGGGCAGAGGAAGTCACGGCTTTCTCTGAAAATTCCAGCATCCACTTGAAAAGAAACAGATCGCTAAAATAGCTTTCAGTTTTCAAATAAAGGTCGGACACTGGGGCTGACTTCAAAATGGTTAGCCTTCATAAGTTAGTATAACACAAGAAACGATTACATGTTAATACAGCTCAATAAGCAGGCAAGCAAGCTCCAAGCTCAGTCTGCCTCTTTGCAAGCATTCAAATCAACTGAGAAATCCTTTATTTGTATTGTCGTCATATGGAGGATGACTGAACCCAAAGACATGACAGTCACATCTTTGGAATCAATAAGTTAGAGATATTGTTTGGTCGTCACTGAGCAGAGGACGATCAGAGATAATTCTTCTCAGGGATGTTTTTCTATAAATGGAGCTGATCGATTAGTTATGGATATCTGATGACCGATCTCAAAGGAAGCCTCCAGGCGACGACGCTGCCACACCGCGCTGCTCTTATCTTATTCTGTCGCTGGTTGTCAGAGTGCAGAGCTGTGACTAACAGTTGGCTCATTATGATCTTATAAGTATTTGTTGATTTCCAAATGAATCCATAACGGGGATCCTCCGCAGCTTCCTGTGAGCCAGCTGATCCAGATCAGGTGGTGACGTACTGACGTGGAACGATTTGGCTCGGGTACGGCAGCAGATTGTTTGTACAGCGGGGGTCGGGGGGGGGGTTCAGGTCAGATCAGGCTGCCACCAACTCGTCACTCACAACAAACATACAAACACACATCAACTGTCCTTAACCTTGAGGCGGGGACCCAACAAGGTGGAGAAGGGTTACAGCATGACTGACAGGAGGAAGCCAAAGAAAACCTCTTCTGATATTTAGAATGATATTCTTTTTTCCAGTCTCCTCTAATACACAATAAATGGCACAGGGCCAGTTGAGGTTGAAATAAAAATCTTCCTCCTTCAGTTGGGTTGATCACACCTAGCAGATAAATGGAGTCTTTTTAAAACCATTCAACAGAATTGGATCACTGAAGCCAATGAAACTGAGCAACTAGTTTCTGTTTATAATTTAATAATGGAAATCATATCGTTCCTGCACCTGAACATTGGTTTAGGGTCTGTATCGTTTTCAACTTTGTCTCGAGAGAAAAAGGAGGAAATGATGAATGCAAATACATCATTTTTCTGGGTGGGATAAATCTGTTTTGGTGCTTCGCCCAAAGAAAAGAAACAACTGCATATGGAAGCAGAGCAGTCTGTCCTTTCAACAAAAAGTAGGCCATGTTGCAAAACTGCGAAACTACCGTTGTTCAAAATCTGTGAAATCTTTACTTTTCAGAACTGGTGCATCCTCTGGCCTCACTCTACGGCCCGAGCTGAACACACTTTCACTAAGACAAGATTTAAAGTTTTTTTGGAAAACAGTACTAGACAACAAATCAAGTCATTACAAATATAAAAGCATAGACAAAACATGAATATAAACATAACCCATATTCACGGACCAGGAGACCATGTATCTGGTACTGACGTTAATTAAGTTTGCAGATTAGTTTTGTTACAGGAGGAAACGAACATCGCCAGTTTTTGTTTGCTCCAGTGAGTCGGCAGGCTTTATCCACATTTCTGGGGAGCTTCTAATAATCAGTCCATCCCAGGGAGGGAGCGAAACAATATAATTCATCCCATACATGATGCATTCCAGCAACACCCACACCGACTTCAACAACAAAGTGTCACCTTTCTCACGGTGTCAACAAAAACTGGATGATTAGAAGCCTCTTAGAATCAGAGTTTGGCTCAGAGATGCATCAGATTGCTAAAAAAGGGTCACTGTATTAGGTACATTTGCACAAACCACTTCCTCTTTGCTTCCTTCGACACACAAATGAAACTCATGTGTGACACGTCTCATGTTTGAATTCTTCCTCAACAGCGTGATAAGTCTCTAAGCCAGATTTGGGTGGTGTCAGCTGTGTTTTATCATTTAGTTTACCCAGAGGGCCCTTTTCTCTCTCCACTCTTAAGAGCATGAAGTGTGACTTTTTATTTGTTTTTCTTACCAAATCCCCTTCTTTTGAAAAGAAAAGCCACGCTGCAGTTATTTCCTTCTTCACAGTCGAGTCTTCTATGTTGATGAGATTTTATTAAAGTGTTGTATTTGGCTCTGCAGGCCTCTCTGGTAACCCCGCTGATTTGGAAAAACGTCACAGTGCGTTTGGAAAAAACTTCATCCCGCCCAAGAAGGCCAAGACGTTCCTGCAGCTGGTGTGGGAGGCTCTGCAAGACGTCACACTCATTATCCTGGAGATCGCTGCCATCATCTCGCTGGGCCTGTCCTTCTACCACCCACCAGGGGGTGACAGCGAAGGTCGGTGCAGTCAGATTTCTTCCTGCCAGATGAAAACAGAAACAGGCCTGGAGGTAGCTTGAGGGCAAATATGGTCATGTTGCAGTATGCTGCTGGGCTTTTTTATCTTACAGTTAAAGAATACACACACATGCACTTTCTTAAACTGATACACAAGGCTTAAGTATTTATCGTCCTTTATTCTCCCATCCAAGAAGCACGCTTTATTTCCTAAATGTTAATGTTAAATATTTATAAACAGTAATTATTAACCCCTTGGATTCAATGTACAGTTTAAAAAGAGACAGTGTGGTTTGAAATATTGATGCTGAAAACACAGTTTTATTTAAAGCTTTGTGTCAGTTGGCGAATTTTAGTTTGACAAAGCTGCCTTCTATCTATATATATATATATATATATATATATATATATTTATAAAGCAATTCCAATTCACCACACGCTCACCTTCGTCTTCTCACAGCATGCGGCCAGGTCGCAGGTGGCATCGAGGACGAAGGCGAGGCCCAGGCCGGCTGGATCGAGGGCGCCGCCATCCTGTTCTCGGTCATCATTGTGGTTCTAGTTACGGCCTTCAACGACTGGTCCAAGGAGAAGCAGTTCCGCGGACTGCAGAGTCGCATTGAGCAGGAACAAAAGTTCACCGTCATCCGCAAGAGCCAGGTCATCCAGATCCCCGTGGCCGAGATCGTGGTGGGGGATATCGCACAGATCAAATACGGTACGAGACCGCAGAGACCAAGATGAAAGGCCAAAGAAGCAACGTTAATAAACATTAAAAGTATTTTCAGGTCAGCTACAAAATGAAAAAAAGTTGTAGAGTTTCATACACACTACATGGCCAAACGATATCCGGACACCTGAACATTTAAGCTGCTAAGTCTCAGCAGGAACAAACTACTTTGGTTGACCTAGATTCTATACATGAGGTTATTTGAATATCGAAACAAGAAAGGTCCTTCCCCAACCAGCTGACACTGAGGCCTGCTGTAGCTTAAAATATCATTGCATGCCATTGCATTAAGATTTCCCTTCTTTGGAACTCGGGGTCGTAGCCCAAACCTGAAAAAACACCCAGCTGCAGAAGTATTTGGATAGTTGGCCATATAGTGTCGGCTGGTGGGAAACCTTCACATACACACTCCAAGAAAGGCAATTTCGCACATCCTGCCTCCTTCATCTTTTTTTGGAGCATCAGAGACCAGGACCTGTGTGGCTTTCTTACACCGACTCTGTAACAGCTACAGAATGGACACATTGGGTTCAAATTTCAGAAAATACCACATTTTAAGCATAAACGTGAGCGCTAATAGGACGTATTTTTAATGTAAGAGAAAGAAAACGCTTTAACCTCTGACCTCTGTGTGCACAGGAGATCTTCTGCCAGCTGATGGGATCCTGATTCAAGGCAACGACCTGAAGATTGACGAGAGCTCTCTGACTGGAGAGTCCGACCAAGTGCGCAAGTCTATGGAGAAAGACCCCATGCTGCTGTCCGGTGAGCTCCTGTTCAGTCATACCAGAGTCTGCTGGTATTCATTACCCTTAAACGCAAACATGTTCAATTCTTGTTTGGAAAGTCAAAGCTTTGTTACCTCACCAACAATAAGAATAATAAAAACTGTTGTTCCTGTAAAACTCTAAGTACTTGTAAAGTCACTATATGAAAAATCCAACTGCCGACTAGTATTCAATGATGCAGCTGAAGGGGAGATTTGATAAATAACGTGACAGCGATTCAAACCAAGCTCGACTCACGTCATGCTCTCTCAGGTACCCACGTAATGGAGGGATCAGGCAGGATGGTGGTGTCAGCCGTCGGCCTCAACTCTCAAACCGGCATCATCTTCACCCTCCTGGGCGCCGGCGAGAACGACGAAGAGAAGAAGGTCAAGAAAAGTAAGACATGACGCCGACGCCGGCGACACACGCGTGAACAAACACGACTCATGGTGAAGTGTTGAAGGTTGTACGAGGACAGTAATTGTGTGAAGCGTTGGGAGGGAAGTTTGACTAGAAAGACGCCTATCAGCTCCTGAATATTTCTACTGGACTGTTTGAACAGTGCAGATTGGAAATATTTGTTGAACACGTGTTGATTTGAAGTCTCCTGTCAAAGCAGCAGGTAGACTTCATCCAGTCTGGGCTGACAACAGCAGAGCTGTTTGAAGGGTCTCACTGTAGCATTTTAATCATTCAATTCAAAACTTCAATCTGGACATTAAATAGTCTGAGTGAATAAATGAGACCACAGATGAGGTGATCTGTAGTTTTATTTTCAGAATCTTTCACGTGGGAATTTAGCACATTTCACTTTACAGGCTGGCTGTTTAATGCAATGATCTTAACACAAATGACATTAAATTAAAGAATGTGAGGGGTGCAAAACGACAACAAGTACACAAAGTGAATGTCCAACCACAGTTTTACAACGTTTTTAAAAAATCCAGTGTACGAAGAGAGATCAGAGGTCCATCCGAAGCTGCTGCTAACATTAGCATTCTTTTTCTCGCTTCATTTATGTTGACCTTTACCTCAACAGATAAACAACTCCTCCCTGGAATATGAGAGAAAACATTTCTCCCTCATTTCAATGTCTTCTACAAAAGTCCTTAAATTTCAAAGCTTCAATTACATCCAACAAGTCACATGCAAATCCCAAAAAGTCAGCGTTTTGGATCAGTCCCAGACAGTTAATGTTAAGTAGACAGATTTGATGGAATCTGCCAGTGATTTTTAAAAACGAAGCGCCTTCTTCCTCCACTTCAAAGACTCATTATTTTAACAACTTAGTCAGAATTTTGATGAGATGGGAAACTTGACAGGCGTAGCAACAGTTGTCAGTTTTCCAATTGGTAATCTTGCAAATGAAGGCACCATGGTGACGATTTCAGTCAGTTCACGCTTTGAACTTTGTTTCCATGCAGACTTCCAGAAGAAGAGCAGAGAACAAACTGAAAATAAACACCTCATCATGGTCTCATTGACTGCTGATAGTTTGTACCCATTTTATTCAGGTACCGATTTGACAACGATGGTTTGAAACGGGAAACGAACCTTTTCCCTGTTTACACACGCTTGCTTTCTGAAGTGGAACCCTTCAAAAGCCAGAGTCAAGCGATCCTCGTACTATCACAGAGCAGTTTGATGTAAACCTACAGGCTTCTGCAGTCGGTCTCTATTGCTTTTGATTTGCTTGTGATCACGCTAACCCCCTTTTACTCATGTCTTTTTCTTTTAGTCTTTTGTTTGTTTGTTTGTTTGTTTTTTTTGTTTTTTTTGTTTTGTTTTTTTTTTAGTCTGATCATTTGTTTTAATCGCTGGCGTTTTAGTTTGTCAGGCATTCATTGTGAACCGGCTGAATGTACCAGCTCAGCGGAGAGAGACGCTCATGTTGAAGTTTTGGCCTCAATTCATTCGTCTCAAAAAAACAGTAATGACTTCATAATGAGGACAAAAAAACAACAAGGGAAGTTTTTTTTGTTGATCCAACTGAAGTGATCATATCCGTACTGCCACATTGACATTTTACTCTCTCCGATTTATTATCCTAAAACTAAGCCTGAACTCAGACAAAAGTGTCTGAGCCAACCAACAAGTTACTGTAGGATTAACACCACTTACTTTCTATTGTGTTCTGCTAATAGAAGAGCAGTCAGGCTTTGTCGACCTGCTTTACACACCCACACATTCATGTCTTCATTTTGAGTCACACCCATCTGGTGTCTTACAAACTGCCATTCAGTTTGTGCAAACACACACACAACCTTGCAGCAGTTAAGTCAGCCATCACTCACAGAGCACCAGCTGAAGACTAACGAGTTGTATGTCTGTGTTTTTGTGTGTGGGTGTGTTCATGTTGGCTTTGACTTTGCCAAACCCTCCGAACCTAAAACACAACAAACAGGGGCAGCAGGGAGGAGGGAAACACACTTAACCTGAATCTCGCACACTTACTGCTACACAAGCAATCGCACACTGAGCTCGTAATGATCAGAGTTTAGATGAGTGCGTTGAACAAACACACCCGTCCAACACAGCCTGGTCCAGGTTTGACTCCGAACTGTCCAGTCAAAAAAATCAAACCTCAGCCTTTAAAAGAAATCAATCAGCTTTTTTTCAGCAGTAGGGACATAAAAGTGAAGGTGTCCACCCAGACAATACAAAAAATCCAAAATGAGAGAGCGGGAAAATGGTTGCTGCCTTTGGTCTGCAGTTAGGTGCTGAAATCGGAGCCTGCTCTCCGACATTGGAGCAGAATTCTGAAGTTAAATTGTCGAACGTTGTCGCCTTTTCTCTTCTTTTTTTTTTTTTTTTTAATTCACGTGTCTCTCTCCTCTGATTGGTCCATTCCTGCCCACAACGCACACACAGCACACACACACCTGTGGGTTTTTATGAGTTTGAACTTTTGTGTTTTTCCCCTCAGTTTGATTTGATCTTATTTTTCCTTTGAGCCATCTTATCAGCATTCCGCCCTCTCTCTCTGTCCGAACAGGTAAAAAACAAGGACCCCCTGAAAATCGCAACAAAGGTAACCCCTCCATTCATCCATCTGTCCCTCTCTGTCCCTCCATCCTCCCTGTTACTCACCCCCCTCCTCACCCTCCACCCAGCGGCAGGAGGGGCGTGTCCAGTCCATCTCTCTCTCCCTCCTCCTCTCTCTATCTGCTGTAAAAAGTTATTTTTAAAAAGGGGGACGTTCTCTCGCCTTGCTTTACCTGTCAAAGGGTGCAACTCTCAACCTTCAGGTCACTGACAGCCAATCGCAGCGTCAGCAGTTGTCACGGCAACTGTCACCGGTTAGATTTTCGGCCCATTTCTGACCGCACGGCAATATTTGTCTTTGCAAGTGGATAAATTATATTTTAGTAGAGAAATTCAAAATCTATCTTGTGCTCAATAAATATATTTGCATGTTTGTCTCCGTAAATGAATCCATGAATGACTACCAGCGGATACTAACCCTGAGCAACGCAGATCAGTTCAAACAAAGTAATTGTTGTGCTGCATTTCGTTTTTAAAGCAACCAGCCAATTTTTTAATTTCTTCCATTTCCGTTTACCATCTTCCATCCCTTATCTTCTAGCTGATGTTGGTCTCATCCTTGTTGACAGTTGAGAAAAAAAATCCATGTTTATGAGGCTCAGCACACCACAGATTTATTAAAAAGATGATCTGTGAGACAAAGCGTCCATAGTTGGAGTTCAGCTTTGATTTGTCTGTTGCAGTAGCAACCCGATCTGTAGTGAGACGGATCAGGATGATTTATTCAAATTATTTGAGTCATTTAAACAGAAAAAAAAAACCCAAAACGTGTTGGTCCAAATGTTGCTTTGGAATCTGAATTGTATGATTTGTGCCATAAAATATATAATTTATTCATAATTTGAGGTGTAATAATCAGCTGTAAGAAACAGGATCTTTTTCCTCTGTGACTTTTTAACATTCGTGCTGGCATTTCTGCTATGAAAGAAAAGAAAGAAAAACTCCATCAATGGCTGTAACGCCTTGGCTGTGTAACTGCTAATTATCAAGTTGGACAACTACCTGAATTATTTGTTGCTTATCTGGAAGAAGTTAGTGTGCTAGCCTCCAACACAACTGGTGTTAGCGCCAATAAAATACCCTTACACTTCAGAAAGATTCAGTAAATTGGAAAGAGATGAGAACAAAATGTGTTTTGGTTGTGTGAGTTAGATTAATTTCTCTACAGAATATAATCTATGTCCCTGTAAAGGTTTTGTTTTCTGTCCTTGTGATGTTCCACAGCAGACTGAGACATGAGACATTAATATCGGTCCAAACAAGCCCGACCTCTGAGGTGTCCTTGGTGTACAGCACCGTGTTGACATCGAGTGCTCCTTCGGTGGCTTCAGATATTTAATATTTAATGGGTTTGGTGTGCGTGTGTGTGTGTGTGTGTGTGTGTGTGTGGTTGCGTGGAGGGTAAGGATGTCATCGCTTCAACCTCCAAACTCGAGCAGCCAACCGTCCTCCGTGTCCCGTGTGATCCAACACATGTCCAACTTCCTTTGCAAGCTGTCTCCACACACACACACACTGATGCACACACATAGAGCTCCCCTCCTCCCGACCTCCCGTAGGTTTAGCATCTGCTGCATGCAGAATGTACACACACACACACACACACACACTCATTGCTCTTGGACAGTCATCACAGTTTTGCACACAGGAATAATTCACAGTCAGAGCTGCAGTCACAGACGACCTCCACTAAAAACACACCTTCAGCCACGCCGTCGAGTCTGCAGCTTCAGAGCTCAGTGCTCACCGACTCTGAGCCTTTCAGCCTCTTTTAGCTCCTAGCTTTGATTGGAAACAGCAGCAGCAGGCAGCTGTTTTCATGCGGCTCCACAGTTGATGTTTCTTTGTCTCTGCTGGATTTGGGATGTTTTTTTTTTTTGCCCCCTAGTGGTCAGGATGATTGGGGAACACCCCCTGAAAGTAAAGTCCCACTGTTGGTAAATACACAAGAAGGTTATTTCTGACTCCTTCAAAACTTTCTACTGTAAAGATACCCTGCTGCAGACATTTCAAAATAAAAGTCTAAATAAAAGGAAGCATTGAGTTTATGATGAAGGATTATCTTCAGTGATTATCTTCTTCGATGAATCTGACCATCACCCTTAACTCATAAAGCTCAAGATAATATCTCAGACAGAAGCAAAGATATTCATTATATCATTACGTCTAAAGAACGGAACGGGAGCTGCCAATTAATCCTCCAACAATATATCAATGAATGGTTTCAGGTTTGGCTTTCAGCTGCTACAAATGTCTAAAATGTCACAGTAAGAGAAAAAAAACACAGGTAAGAAACGACTGGAATTAAAAGTGCTGTAAACAGGAAGCTGATACCTGCAGCACACGACTGTGGCGTCACTGCTGTTTATTTTAATAAAGGAAACGGGTGAACAACAAACCAGGATACAACAGAATTTATGGCTAACGCTGCTCTTATTCACCCATAAACGAAACAGCGCCTGCTGATGTGGCGGACAGGGGGAGACCTCAAGCTTTTAAAATGCATTTTTCCCGCCACACGGTCGTTTGTAGTCCGTTCTAATGAGAGTGACTTTCTGTCGGCACCGCTGAGAAAGACGAGGCTGTCGGTGTGTGTGGGAGTTGCACCCTTGCAGTATTAGTGGGCTGTGGGCTGTCGCCTGTTCTGTTTGTGTATCTTCAGTTTCATTTCTTTTTTTTATTTCATTTTATTTTATTTTTTCACCCCCCCTCTCATTTCTCTTACTGTTGCCTCCTTGCAGGGTGTTGCTCAGGACTTCATGTTGTCTTGTAAACACTGTTTGACTCTCTCCCTCCTCTGTTATTTTTCTGTCTTGCTGAAGTCTCCTGCAGCCTCCACAGCTCTGCAGCCTCCTCTACCTCCTCCTGTCTCCTCTCTCTGTCGTGGTTCTGCATTGCTGTCTTTTTTTTCTGTTTTTTGAGATCGATCCTTTGAGTTTGTCTTCTGTTTGTTGACTTGCTTTCTTTTTGATCGTCAAAACGCCCCCCCCCCCTCCTTCTCTGCCCGCCCATGTGTTCCCCCATGGTTCAGTGCTGCGCCTGTTTCCAGTTTCTGTGGTTGGTCAGTGGGTCTCAGTCCTGTTCATGTGAAGCTGTGTCAGTTAGTTCTATGTCGTGGCTTGTCCTCAGAGCAGACCATGTGCATAAAGCTCTGCAGCTTCCTGGTTTGACAGCGGCACGTTCAGAAAGTTGGGCTGTCCTGAAATGAATGAAGCTCAGTTTGAGGAGCTTGAGGAGGCGACGACACTGATGGTGAAGGTGCTGTTTAGGATGTAACCGTCCAAAAACAGATTTGTGCACCTTAAGGACACGCAACAGCCCCAAATCTTCGAAGGTCCCTCAGTTCAGTGTGGATGTTTTCTACAAAATCTCAGCAGCTAGCTGGGCAGAAATCTTTTTTGAGAAACACTGAGCCTCATGCAAGAACATTTTCATTTTCATTGAATCTAAGCGTTGTAACAGATATAAAAACACATCAGCACAGTTAACACAAATCAAAATGGCCACTCACTCTGCCGCACTTGTGGAGCGTTTTGAGATGGACGAAAGATCTCCCCAAAGTAAAAGAAACAACTCGATACCACAAAACCTGAATCCTTTTAGCCCAAAGACCAGTGTAGTAAAATATTCAGGTATTATGTCCTCCCCTCCTGTCCAACAGACACACACACACACACCAAGTTACCTCACACTGCAATCTAGCAAGAATTCCTGCAGTGAGTTATGTACAAAAAAAAGTGTGTTGTGCATGTATTAGCTTCATTAATAAGGCTTCTGTCTCTATCTGCACCTTTTGAAATCAAAAACATTATCAGTAACATGTAAAATTCCTGTGCTAGGATTCTCTGTTCACAGCAAAGCTGCTAAGCCTCATTGACTTTCTACAATACATGTATATGTGAAGCACAACACAACACAAAGACAACATTTATCAGAGTAATCCTTCCAACACTCAGCAGAGCCACCAGGCTCCGTGTCGTACTGTTTCCTCCTGTGCAGTGAGCCCGTTCACGAAGATTAGTCAAGCACATCTACATCTGCAAGTTCACTTCAATCGCTCTCCGTTCGTACATCTTGCTCTCACATGAGGCTCAAATCACAGAATTTGCTTTTGGTCCGTTTTTAGTTTTACCTTTCTGCTGAGAAACGGCACAATAGAGGACTATGTGCGTTCCGCTGCAGTTTCCAACCACCATTATTTTGTTTATTGACTTTCTTTGCTTTTGGCTGCGACCATTGAAAGCAGCTCAAGCTGTAATAATAAAAAAAAAAAACAACTGGAATTTGACAGAAGCAGGCTCCACAATTTGACACCAAAAAGGATAAATCGAAGAAGTTTCCAACAGATACGTTCGCCGCCATTCCTTTGGAATTTCCTGAAAATTGCCTGGTTTGATTTTTGCATTACCTGGGCAGAGTTTCTCCTCAGCAGCGAACGGAGGAGGCTTTTCTTATTTAGAAAACTTATTGGTCATCCAGGAATCTAAACCTGCTTTATGTTCATGATCTGTTGGTATCGTTTTGACTCTCCGTCAGGGGTTAGAACAGGAAAGCACAATCAGCTGATGTGAGTTTGCGCATTTGTGTTTTATATTTAGTGACCCCACCAGACATTTCCAGTCTTTAATGTTAATAACAGAGAAATTCATCGGATTTCAATGTAAAAAAAAAAAAAAAAAAAATTCCAGGTTCAGTCAGTGTTGTCAGCTGAGTTCTTCACGAGGACAGACAACATACGTGCGTGTCAGATTAATCGTAGATCTGTTCTGCCTCCACTCTTCACCTATTCACATTTCTTTGGTATGGAAATATGACAAACGGCAGAGGATGGAGAGAGTGCAGCTGAATTCGGCGTAAGCTCTTCAGCAGAGATCAAACAGATCAAAAAGCTGCACTTACAGCAACAACAGTCCAAACAGGATCACAGCTGATGAAGTGAAATGCAAATACACAGTTTGTTTATGCAAATGAGGAGCAGAGCTGCCGAGCAGGACGTGAAACCAGACACCATGTCAGACTTCAGAGCCCAGCCTCGTTCCAAACTCTGAGCTCTGATGTGTAACAGTGTGCGTGCGTGTGTGCGTGTGTGTGTGTGATTGACAGCCCCCTGTTAAATCCTCTCTGTTGTATCTGCTGTTTTCTGTTCTGTCTGCTGCTCTTCATTATGACCAGCTGCTCCAAACTCGTCTGTGACGCTCTCTGAAAGCTACCTGGACCTTTTCCATGAATGTTCTGTCAACAAAAAATGATGACATGCTGCTCTCTGCATTCAGCCAAAGGGTCACCTTGCTAATGATAGTCAGGGGTCGTTTCTGATCTCTGAGAAATCTCGTCCGGTCGTCTTCAGCTTCCCTCCGACTGAATCTGTAACGTGTTTTCTGCCTCTCTACCCTTTATCCCCGAACCACTCCTGATCCTTCCTCCCTTCTTCATGTTTTTTGTTTTTATTATTATTGATTTGTATCATTCACCTTTTGTCAACCTGCCTGACCTCACCTCATCCTCTGCCCCTCAAACTCCTTCATCTCCTCCTGACCTCTCCCTCACCTCCCCTTCCTCATCATCTCTCCTCACTCCTTTGCCCTTTAAAACCTGCCTCCTCCTCCGCCTCCTCCTCCTCCTTTTACCCTCCAACCACCACTGCATCCCCCCACACCCCTCCTCCTCCAGCCAAGACCGAAGACGGCATCGCCCTGGAGATCCAGCCGCTGAAGAGCGAGTCGGCCGCAGAGTCGGACGAGAAGGAGGAGGCCAAACCGGTGAAGAAGGTCAACGTGACCAAGAAGGAGAAGTCAGTGCTGCAGGGCAAACTGACCAGACTGGCTGTACAGATTGGGAAGGCTGGTAAGAAACGCACACACACAGACACACACAGATAATACAACATAATGCAGCTGGGACATGAATGTGTGACACCTCTCTGAAAAGAGCTGTCATCATTTTAAAAGCCTTTTCATGCTGTGTTTGTCGCAGCACTCAGATATTTCAGATGGATCTTTTGTGTCCAGTACAGCAACAACAACAACAACAACAACAACAACACAACACGTTGCTAAACATAGTCCACTTTCCCACAAATCCAAAGTGAAGTCCACCAAAGAGAAATTTCAAAATGGAATACACTGCTGAATAAATAAGAAAATAAAAGGATGAATCTAGTGTGATAGAAACATGAAGCAGCCCTTTGGTCATCAACGATTGTGGGGACTAAAATCAACTGCCTTTGTCCAAATTAATTCTAAAGACAGACTGTTCAACCACATGAGGAGTCAAAAGTGATTGTAGTTATTTTAACAGCCGCACCCAAATGCTGAGTGGGACATCGTGGAGACTTGATATGTTTAAATACGGCGATAGCAGTCTGAAGCTCGTGTGAATGTCACCCCAGTTTGGATGATACAAAAAGGAGCCTGCAGCCAGTCTGCGGGCTTCATGAGGGCTTTGCATCACAATACTAAGCAGATGTGACTGCAAACATTTGCTGATCAGATATTTGAATAAAGTCAATACGGAGCTCAGTGAAACATCAGTTAGTCAGTGATGTTTTTCTTCAGTCGTTCCAAACAGCCATCAACAGACCCACAAACCACTACAAAGAGCACAGCTGCTAAAAGTACGATGATTACAAAGTGTTTGGTGACACATGCTGACCTGTGGACGCCGTCTGCTCATGTATGAGTGGACATTTGTGTTTAAACCTGCCAGGAGCCGCTCCTGTTGAGTTTCACACTGACGGCTCTGACGAGAGGAACTGTGTTGTAGCCCCGCTCTCCCTGTTTGTGTGTCTGTGTGTGCTGTGTAGTCGTAGCCTTGATGTTTGAGTGGTTAATGTGACGCTCTGAATATCTGAGTGAAGCTCTGCTGGCATTTGGTCCAGTTATTCAAGGTTGATGTGTTTCACTCACAGACACAGAAGGGAAATTAATATTTTCATCATTGTTGTTTTTTTTTTTTTATGTATTTCGTCGTTAAATTCAATGTCCAACAAGCTTATAAAGTCAAAATACCAAAGCTGCTTCAAACCAATAAATAATGAGCAGAAAAGTCAGCAGTCAAATAAATATTGATCCTGATCAATCTGAAATTTAAAAATCATGGTGGATCATGATCTGGCAAAGTCACTGGACACACTTCATCAATCTGCTTCATGCGGAGCATTTTGTTGCACAAATGCTTTAAAATGAACAGTTTCTGCTTGCTACGTCTATTACAAGATGAAACTGATCTCCTGTCTGCGGCGAGGAGAACCAGAAATGTGGGACTGCTCCTTTAAAAGCACACCGACCGCTCAGGTCGGGGACGACGAGGCCTCGGGTCAGAACGCACTCAGTTTTATTGGATGGATGTTTTATTGCCTACATGACTCATCCCAGAATTGAAGGTATTTTCTGTGTCACTTCAATTGACCTTAATACACTGGGGTGCTTTCAGGACGGAGGGGAGGGGCGGGCTGGGGCGGGGCCGTCCCTGGACCAGCCTCACGATAAACTGCCCCTCATCAGGGGACCGACAGCAGAGATGTCTCCTGTTTCTGGTTTTACTCTTAAATCAAATGTGGGAAATTATTTGTATTGTAAAGCAGCAAACTTCTTGTTAAGGTTGAACTCATAACTCAGTTCTGCACTAAAACTAGAGCGGAACAATGTGCAACAGAATTAATACATGCTGCACATTTTCAGTAGAAAGAGTTATCTAACTTTCACTGAAAAATATAAAAATGCTCCTTTACATCTAATGATTCGTAGGACGGGGTCCTGGTGTGAACAATGAAGAACTGTTGGCACATATTCTACATTTATTAAAAAACTCTGTTATACTCCGACTCCGGCTCCAATGAAATATTAACCAACAACGCTTTTTATTTTGCAGTCTTACAGTAATTTCATCTGGTTTCATAAACCTGCGGTGCTCAAATTGGCCCATCAGCGCATCGTCTTTTAAAATGTTTCCGCAACAAAAACTATGACAAATAAACAAATCACTGCAATGGAATATTTATTCTTTTATGTGTACTGCAATAAAATAGTCATTGAGATTTTATGCTGCAATTAAATATATGCATACCTGTGGCTGTTTTTTTTTTTTCCAGCCATGTTAAGTGATTAATTTCACAGATTATGAAGTTGTGATTTTTATTATTATTTTTTTTTTTCTTACAACTCGCTCTGCTCGTTCCATCCAGGTCTGATCATGTCAGCTCTGACCGTCATCATCCTCATCCTCTACTTTGTGATTGACACGTTCGGGATCCAGGGTCGGTCCTGGGTGGCCGAGTGCACCCCCATCTACATCCAGTACTTCGTCAAGTTCTTCATTATTGGCGTGACGGTGCTGGTGGTGGCTGTTCCTGAGGGGCTGCCGCTCGCCGTCACCATCTCTCTGGCCTACTCTGTCAAGGTAAACAGGGCAAGGGAAAAGGGAATTATGGGAAATGTAACACTCTACTCAAGTCTGAGAATCATGTGATGTTTGTTTAGGACTTAGTAACAACCTCTATCAAACCTGTCATTAATTGAAGGTGACAGAGTGTCCAAAAACAGAACTCTAATCTTCTCCGCTGTCTGTTAGAAAATGATGAAGGACAACAATCTGGTGCGTCACCTGGACGCCTGCGAGACGATGGGCAACGCCACGGCCATCTGTTCGGACAAGACGGGCACCCTGACCATGAACCGGATGACGGTGGTGCAGGCGTATATCGGCGACACACACTACAAAACGGTCCCAGATCCGGAAGTAATCAAACCGGAGACTCTGGAAATAATGGTCAACAGCATCTCCATTAATTCAGCCTACACCACCAAGATCCTGGTGAGACCTCCAGCGACGCAGCTCCATCCAGCCACAACACAAACTCAAACCTCCACCTCACACTTAATCCAGCAGGGGCCAATATGTCCTTGAATTTGGTAATTGTATCTGTCTCAGAAATGCACTTTTAACACATTTACATTCCCGAGCTTTGATGCTAAAATCCTTTTTCTGAAGGGATGGAGAGCCCAAATTTCCCACCGGAAAGCAGAAGAATAACAAATTGGGATACTTTAGCTGATTAGAATCAGATCAGTAATGACACTTAACTCCTCTTATGTTCTGCTTTGGTCCACGTTCAGGTTCAGGTAGTTGTACAAGAGAATTAACTCACATTAAAATTTAACAAAGATAGAAAGACTTCCACCAAGACCAACATTAATCTGTCACTCTCAGAGTCCAAAATAAATGACCCAACTCTGCCTTACTTAACGGGCTCTCCCTGGCCGACGCCCATTCTTTGGAGGCTGACAACGTGACCTTCCTGCTGGATGGAACCAAAGCGATGTACGTGCAGAAGGCGTGTTGGTGGCCTCATTGTTTTTTTTTCCATTCTCAGCCCCCAGAGAAAGAAGGCGGTCTGCCCCGTCACGTGGGCAACAAGACCGAGTGTGCCCTGCTGGGCCTGGTGCTGGACCTGAAGAGGGACTACCAGCCGATCAGAGAAGAGGTCCCCGAAGAGAGCCTGTACAAGGTCTACACCTTCAACTCCTCCCGCAAGTCCATGAGCACGGTGCTGAAGAACGCCGACGGAGGCTTCCGCATGTACAGCAAAGGAGCGTCGGAGATCATCCTGAGGAAGTGAGACATGAGACCTACAAGCTGCTCTGTGGACGTTCCTCACTTATTTTCTCATAATGTCTCTCCCTTGTCTCCCGTCGTAGATGTTCTCGTATCCTGGATGCCCAGGGCCAGCCTCGTGTCTTCAAGCCAAAGGACCGTGACGAGATGGTGCGTAAGGTGATTGAGCCGATGGCGTGTGACGGGCTGAGGACCATCTGCGTGGCCTACAGGGACTTTCCCGCCAAGTCCGGCGAGCCGGACTGGGACAGCGAGAACGAGATCCTGAACGAGCTCACCTGCATCGTTGTGGTCGGCATCGAGGATCCAGTCAGACCTGAGGTACAGACCGCCGTCCACCTCACACTGAACCTGAAAACACATCCTGTGATTAGCACCTGATCCTGCAGGGTGCTCATTAGGGACATAAAAAGTTAAATCAGAATTTGACATTATGATATAAAAGCCAAGTTGCCAACATGTATTGGATCGCTTCATACTTTAAGGTTGGTTTCTGTATTAGTACACAAGTCAGAATAAAGGAGCAGGAAAATCGTTCTTGTACTTTACAGCCATGAGCGCAGAGCAGAGTATGAGATGTAACCTTCTGTTTACATTTTGTTTAAGTGGAAAATGTTGCTCATGGAGAGCAGCAGAGCCGGCACTGAAGGAGGCTGTACGAGCTGTTTAGGAGACTCCTGCTGAACGTCCACAAATTTAATTCTATGTGGATTTTTTGCCTCATTTATCTTGCATCTTAAAATCTGGCAGATTGATTTGGACCTTGTTTCCCAGTTTCTTGGAAGCATCTTAAAGTTGATTATTTTGGTCAACAATCTGTAAAACCTGCTGATAACTTTTGGTCTGATTAACAGCAGACTTATGAAAGAGGTGTGTCTTTTACACTTTAAAAGTGTACCATGGCTATTTTCTCACACTTGAAGCTGGGAACCTCATCGCGCGTGTTTCTGTCTCCACTGTAAATCATATAGGTGAGAATTATGGTGCACGGTTTCACCCAGACTCTCCTCAAAGGTATTCATGATATAGCACTCAGTTGCTGTGACAGAAGCAGTTTTGTCACTTTGACAAACTGCAGTAAGTTCCTGCCGCTCAGTGTGCTGCGGATGTAGCATCCATTATCTACAGTGTTCCATCGACTTTGTCCGCCGTCAGCAGATCTACGGTCGGCGTCTGCATGGTTTGTTTTCACCGATACAAAAATGAGTTCAGCTTACTTTGTCCTGCACGCACCGCAGGAAGCCGGCACAAACGGAGATCAAATCTTCCACATGAAGACACGTAACCGATCTGACAGGCTGCTCGCGATTATATTTGTATTAACAGGAAAAATCTTCAACATTCATCCAACATTCAGTGGTGTGTGACACTTTTTTTTTTTTTTCCCTCCAAGGTGAGGCCTGCTCAGGTGTGTCGCGTTCAAAGTGTTAAATGAAGCCTGTAATGAAGCTCAGAAAGCATCAGTGCTGCTGCCTGCTGCTTTAATGTCAGCTCACAAAGCTCTCACACAGGATGGAAATAACTGGAGAGCAGCAGCAGCTCATCGTTCAGCTCATTCAGCACCTGTAATGGACACAAGACTCCTCGGAACGCTTTTTAGCTTTTTGGAACAAACTCTGAACATCCAGCACATATGTTACTGCACAAGGAGATAATTCCCTTGTCAAAGAGCGGAGCCTTTATATAACCACATGCAATTAGCGGTTAGTTCCAGCATTAAGAGGAAGAACGTACCGGCACACCGTGATGTCATCATACCGCCACTGTTCAGGTTTCCATAATGACCCACTTTAAGGATTCAGTCAGGCAAATCAACAAATCCCAAATACTCCTCTCCACCACTCTCTTTACCTCCCAGCTGCTTTTTATTCTGTTTATTCTCTTCTCTTCTATTGTATGCAAATGGGATATTTTAAACATTGGGTCTTTAATTTTCACCACAAGTCAAGAAAAGCAGCTTCTCATTTCCACCCAGGAGCCACAAATTTTTCCAAAACAATGCTGTGATTACAGATGTATTCTTGAATATTTGGTCTGCATGGATGAATATTTTGTTTCTTGTCTCATTTTATTGTGAACAATGACGCAAAAAATACTGACACTGCAACTGGCATGTCCCAGCCCCAGAGCCCATTTCCTCAACATTTAATTATTAATGTAGAAGGAGCAGCCTTGTTCATGTATTTCAGAGAAGAGCCAGTCAGTCCTACAATTACAAATATGTTTGCTGCCAACATTCTCGATTGCCCCTTCAGTTTTTTCTTCTTTACAAGAAGAAAAGCTTTTATTGTTCAGTTATCGTTTATATAATTCAACAGTGGGGATGCAGTCAAACAGAATCTTGGCTAAGGCACTGATACCATCGGCCGACTTATTTATTCTGGACTTGTTAGCATCTGAGCTCATTTTTCAGGTTTTAACTTTGTTGGGTCACATGTATTTTGTCTTCCAGGTGCCTGAGGCCATTTCTAAGTGCCAGCGTGCAGGCATCACCGTGCGCATGGTTACCGGAGATAACATTAACACCGCACGTGCTATTGCGACCAAGTGTGGCATCCTGCTGCCTACGGAGGATTTCCTGTGTCTGGAGGGCAAAGAGTTCAACCGGCAGATCAGAAACGACAAGGGAGAGGTGAAGCATTGAAAAAAGCTGGGGGTTCGGGGGGTGTCGGGGTGGGGGGCACCAAAAACTCAAAAACATCCAAATGCCTTCAACATGACCAGCTTACCTTGATCGATTATAATGTACACCACCTGATGGAGGTCAGGCCTCATCAACTGTTGCCATGGTAACAGTGTGTGGTTACTGCTGCCGGATATTTGACCCTGAGATGAAAGTTTGTTGATGTTATTTTTAATTCATGGCCATATTTTTGATGTGAACAAGAGATAAATGATGGTTGAATAGGGACCAAACTCCACCAGGTCTTACCAGGACAATGTTTTTAATCACACCTGATGTAGTCTGAAAAATACAACAGGAGTACAAGAAATCCTCAGTAATGCATCTTTTTTTATTTTTTTTATTTCCACATTAGTGATAATATGGATCCCTTAGATTAAAAAAAAATACAGAGCAGGACAGTTTTAGAACCAAACTATTTCCATTCTGCTGTGTCGGCTGGTTTTTTAGTATTTTAATAAAGTTCAATCCTCAATGAAACACGTCTGACAGAATGCAAACATGGACCATCGATGCGACGTGCTGACTAAGCTGCTGCTCTGAAATCAGACAAAATCGCCAAAGGCAGCGCTGCAGTTTCCTTTTGTGTAAAAAGAATTGACGTATTGTGGATGTCTCACTTTTCTAGGTGGAACAAGAACGTCTGGACAAAGTTTGGCCCAAGCTGCGCGTTCTGGCTCGTTCGTCGCCCACAGATAAACACACTCTGGTCAAAGGTGGGTTGTTTTAAAGGGGGTTCAGGCTTTATTGTCACCAGGATACAGCAAACACATTGGTTGAAAATTGAATCTTGCTCCACTCTGCTGTGCAGGCATCATTGACAGCACGGTGGGTGAAACCCGACAGGTGGTTGCGGTGACAGGAGACGGCACCAACGACGGGCCCGCCCTCAAAAAAGCTGATGTTGGCTTTGCCATGGTAACCATGTCATTATTTAATTTTTTTTTTTTGTTCCCCAGTTCAGTATCAATCAAAAATGCTGAACAAAAATCTCTCTTGGTTAATTATATCACACAGAAATAGGCAAGTGTTTGGCTTGTCCACACAGTGGGCGGGTCCACACCAACACACACAGATAACAGGGAGCACCATCCTGTCTATTGTGTTAGTTCCAGGGATTCTGCCAGTTTTGTCTGACCTCGTCAAATAATTGAACACTCTCTTAACGTCAGGCAGCTAAAGAGTTTACCGTTTGATTGTTATGACATATAGAAATTAAAATGGCCCCACACTTCCAGGAAAAATCTGAGAAAAATACATTTGCATATCCGAAAGTGTGCCAATATTTAGTATTTCAGTGTTTATTTTTAAACCCTGTAGCTAGGCTGGTTAAATTTCATTGATCCTTTGGTATGTCCATATCTGTATATTTATACTGATAACAATTGGACACTGAGTCGAAATCAATAAAATCAGTGTATTTTATATTTTAAGCAGTTTTAAAGCAGTCTTTTTGTATTTCGGACTTGAATCAGAACAGATGGGATGGACTAAAACCTGAGGCGATGAAAATAAAGAGTCACAGTGTGGTGTTTCTGTCCGCTGACATCGCAGCACAAAGGGCTGCGTTGAAAGCGATCAACTAATATGGCAGGAGATAATCAATTGAAAAGGGCCTGAGGCCGTTTTCAGTCCCATCAGCTGAGCTTCGTGTGCCGTAACCTTTATTTACAGTGTCTCCTGCAGTACTAACTGTTCCTAAACACATCACCAAGACCGTCTGGGGACTCAAACCAGTGACCTTCCACTATCTTATATGTCCCCACTGAAATCTTTTCGGTTTATACGCGGCGTCCCTGTTCAATTATCAGCTGCTGAGCTGGAAAACAGAACGAGCCACCGCCGTCTGTTTTGGAGAGCCTGGCTCTCTGGAGAGACGAAGGAAACTCAGATCACAGCCTCTTCATGGTTACATGGTTACTGTTAACATGAGACTAATTCTCCTGCTTTATTTTCACCGCTGTGTCAGTTGACTGGGTTTAAAATATTCTCAGCTAAAGCTCCTGATGCTTCAGCTGCATTATCCTCCGAACCAGGGCTGTCATACTGACGTTACACATCCTGGCTGTTCTCTCCGGATCACACACACACAGAAATAGGACAAATACCTGCTGAGCAGCTTCAAACTCTGTGAAAGCCTCAAAAAAAAAAAAAAAGATGTCCATGTCTCTGAGAGACAGCAGGACAGCGGCATCATCATCGCATTCAAAATAGAACGATCATGTTGATGTAGCCCGAAGTGTCATTTAGCTCAAATCTGAGGTTGATGAGGCAACAACAGACTAAACTCAGCAACAGCCTGCTGGTCTTTGTGTCTGATTTTCTCCGTGTGGGTAAAATGAGTAATTGATTGGATGTAAATTTAATTTCCTGCAGCCAAAGTGTTTGATAGTGCGGCTCAACCTTTGATTCCTTCATCTAGATTTGTATTGAAAGAAAATGTCATTAGCAACAAGACAAGTCTCGTGTAGCTTTCTTACATCAGTCAGACTCCTGTTTCCTGAAGCGGATCGTGCCTCTTTTGTTTCCTCTCAGGGAATTGCTGGCACAGACGTGGCGAAGGAGGCGTCTGACATCATATTAACCGACGACAACTTCACAAGCATCGTCAAGGCCGTGATGTGGGGGAGGAACGTGTACGACAGCATCTCCAAGTTCCTGCAGTTCCAGCTGACTGTCAACGTGGTGGCCGTGATCGTGGCGTTCACCGGCGCCTGCATCACACAGGTAGGCTGCAGGTGGCGTGGACACAACAGGGTGTCATTTTGAGTCAGACAACGGTGATTCACATCGAACAAATCGAATCCACTGTTGGTTCCATTCGTCCATTTTGAAATTTAAGAATTAGATCTGATCTCAGTTTTTTGATACGGTTACTTTGAATTACTCAGTTAAAAAGAAAATCCAGTTTGCAGTTTAATTTTTCCGTATTTCTTTAGTCAGACTTACCAGCCGTGTTGAGATGTCTCAACAAAAGCTGGATGGATTGTCATGAAATCTGCCCTCAGGATTAATTAAAGTAACTTTTCCTTCAACTCCGTATTACGGCCATAATTTCAGCCAGTAACTTTGTTCTTTAAGTAAAAAAAACAAGACAAAGAAAACAACAAAATATATCGTTTCTTAGCAGATTAGACATGTCTAATTCATCTCTTCAAACTAAGTAGATAGATGTGTGTGTGCATCAAAATGAATTTACACATCTCACAACGGTGTGATTCCATCAAAGGAAAGTCAGGAATAGTATTTTTTAATTAGTCTGAAATAACCTCTAAACTGTAAATAACTCAGCCTGGTTATTAGCAGTAAACATTCCCATCAGGCTGCGCCATACTTTGTGTTTTTTTTAGGAAAAGGAACCAAACTCAGAGAAGAAAACCATTCAAACATCAGCATGTTGTTGTTTTAGCATCTCTGCTCTTCAGCGCAGCCTCACGTGTGAATGAAGACTCTTTTCCATTTTTAAAGACATCACCACATCCTGTCTGGTTCAGTTTGATGGTTGAACCTGAACTGAAGCTCGTGTTTTGATGTGTTGACTTTTGAGGTTTGCCGTTGTGTTTTCCTCTCTCAGCAGATCTACAGAAGCAAGAACAGGAAAACCATTTATCACTTTGTCTCTGTGCTGTGAGGAGGCGAGGCCACCATGTCACTTTTTTTTTTTTTTTTTTTTTTCATAATGTGTCTCTAATCATGAAAGTGAACCTCTGACCAAAAAAAAAAAAAAAAAAGTAAGTTGCGACTGTGTATTAATTGAAAGGCTCACAGCTGGCGGGACAGATAACTAACTCGGCTACAGAGCGGAGAACAGAAAGTAGGCTAAGATACTGCCTGAAACCATGGCAACACGTCGCCATCATAATCCTGAAATATAACCGGGACTCAGCAGGTCCGTGGTCTCTGTGTTTATGCTCACTGATCAGTCACATCATTAAACGATGGTAAACTGATTCACGTCCTGATTGTTCGGAGGATCCAGAGGTGTTGATGTCAGAGGCAGAGGTCCGTTTGTGTGTGTGTTCATGGATTATTTCCTGCATTTATACATATTGATTGTGAAGGATAGCGTGTTATGGGTAGGTGTGGATTTATAGGATGGGCTTTTCTCCAGAGTGTCAAACGCACAAGGCCAAGATCAATAGTGTAAATTAAATAACTAAGAAAGCTTAAAGTAGACGTGTGTAGTATCTGGACGGGAGGAAAAAACACACAATTCAACAATACAGCCTCAGCTGCAGGAAGGATACTGCTCACTGTAAACAGACGCTCCACTCATTCTTCTGAATTATGTCTTACATGTGGAAAAATGGATCTTGGATAACCGAGCACACAAAGAATTTAACCTTCCAGAACTTATAACACATATCGCACAATGATCTTCATCCAACAGAAAGAGCTGGTTTTCTAATTGACTCCAAGTTTAACAGCAGCTAATATGGAGGACGTAACAGCGATGTCAGAGGAACAACCACATCAACAGGACTCGACACCATGTAATTATGTTAAGGCACGAGGATGTGTAACAAACTGAATGAGTAAAAGCGAGAAAGGTTAGAGCGCCTATCAATTAAGTCTGGCAGAGACCAATTAGCAGCATTACGTGTTCCTGCCTGCTTCACTTTGCTAATTGCAAAAAATTTGTCGTATCATCGCTACGGTTTCACATGAGTCACGTACGGGAAGGACAAGGTGGCCCGCAGAATATTTTTCCTGTAAATGAAAGCCTGATGACGTCCCTCCTCTTCCTCCTGTCCCCACAGGATTCCCCTCTGAAGGCCGTCCAGATGCTCTGGGTCAACCTCATCATGGACACTCTGGCGTCTCTGGCTCTGGCCACCGAGCCGCCAACCGAGTCTCTGCTGCTGCGTAAACCTTACGGCCGCGACAAGCCGCTCATCTCCAGGACCATGATGAAGAACATCCTGGGCCACGCCGTGTACCAGCTCGTCATCATCTTCACCCTGCTCTTCGCCGGTGAGTCAGCTGTGTTTGTTCTGTGGTGTGAGATCCACTTCAGAGATAAAACAGGAAAATGCGTATTGTTTTCTGTTGCATTTATTTTCTGGATCTCCTCCCAGGTGAGACGTTTTTCGACATCGACAGCGGCCGCAACGCCCCCCTGCACTCGCCGCCATCCGAGCACTACACCATCGTGTTCAACGTGTTCGTCATGATGCAGCTCTTCAACGAAATCAACGCCAGGAAGATCCACGGCGAGAGGAACGTGTTCGAGGGCATCTACAGGAACCCCATCTTCTGCAGCGTCGTCCTGGGGACCTTCGCCCTGCAGGTGACCAATCAGCAGCGTTTGTTCAGTTAGATTAATGAGCTTCACCGGATTTGGCCAACACGCGTTTCTTTCCACCTCAGATCATCATCGTGCAGTTTGGAGGGAAGCCGTTCTCCTGCACGGCTCTGACCGTCGACCAGTGGCTGTGGTGCGTGTTCATCGGCGTGGGAGAGCTGCTGTGGGGACAGGTGAGACCCGACCCAGATCCGGCCTGAGAGCAGGATGAAGAGGTGGATACATGAGCTCTGTGGCAGCAAACTGTTGCCTGTCACCGCGCTGCTGCGGTGTTGCCATCACGACCATCGCCATGGTAATGAGCTCAGCACATGAAAGCAGCGCGACTCCTGTTTACAAGTACCGGGTGAAAACAAAGCCGGCGTGTCAGTCCCTCTGTGGGTACACAACCGCACACACAGGCACACCATCGCTGTGCAAGACCGCGTTAACACGCACGCTCTGGGCTCAGAAAGCTTACACAACGCAGGAAAGAAAGTTCAGCTGTACGAAGCCTGCTGGGTTCAGATGAGGGGCAGAGGCAGAGAACAGAGAGATGCAAAGACGCTGACAGAAACAGACGGCTCTCAGGCCTGTGAGTTTCATCAGAGGTAAAGAGAGAGAGGGAGGACGTGATGTGCATCTGCAGCAGGAAGCTGGGTGTCTTTTTAATTACACAATGAGCAAACAAGTCAGCTCAGGTAACACACCCTCACAGATGATTAAAGAAAAGTCGAAGTTTGAACAAATGTTTTGTAGCATTCCAGTAATAGAAATGACATTTGACATAAATTTGATTGTTCCTTTGGAAAAAATTAAATATTTCTCATCGCTCTTAAAGGGACATTTCAGAAACTTTGTGTTTTTACAGCACTCAGAGACATTTGAAACAGCAGAGGGGAAGATTTTCTGACACAAAGCTTCCCATAATGCACCCAGATAAAATCAAACTAAATATTCAGTGGGGCGTTCACTTATTAGACCTGTTTCTATTTTAACAATGGAACACTAATTTGTTTCATAACCCTAACCCTAACCCTATAACTGGACACTAACCCGCAGACAATAATTACACATGGACGCACAAAACAACACAGGAAAGCAGGCAGGTAGTCACAATACTCCGCCCATGTTCCATCAGTCAAGTAAACAATGAGATGACTTTCAGTTCTACATTTATCATTTATTGTATTGTCAGAAGAGTTGCAGCAATTTCTGGGGCACAAAAATGTATCAAAACGCTGAGAAAACATTTTTTTCTGTCAAACTCAGCTGATCTCAGCCATCCCGACACACCACCTGAAGTTCCTGAAGGAGGCTGGACACGGCATCACCAAGGAGGAGATCCACGAGGAGGAGCTGACGGAGGGCGCCGACGAGATTGACCACGCCGAGATGGAGCTGAGGAGAGGCCAGATCCTCTGGTTCAGAGGTCTGAACCGCATCCAGACGCAGGTACGACCACTCGGCCTCTGCCTTTTTTTTAATCAAAGGTTTTTATCATTTTTTTATTTCAGGAAACAAGATATCTTCATAGGCATGAAAGAAAAAAACATATAATCTTCACACAGAAACAGATGTTTCCACCTGGAGTGCAGCTTGATTAAAAACATCACTCATTAAATCCATCAAATGTACAATTTCATGAATGTACAAAGATGAATTGATAGATGAAGCCGAGATGATCACAGTTGTAGGTAAAATTCCACAGCACAGACTGTCCTCCACATTTGTATTAAAAGTGGCTTGTGTGGAGATAAAACTGGAACTTCAACACACACACACACACACTGTAGCTGTTGTCCACTTAATTTCACACTCTGCTGCTGAGCTCCACTAGAGAGCCACTTTATTAAAATACAGAAATTAAAGATGGCAGCCAGCGTGGGACAAAACACTCACATATTAGATATTTTCATTAGTCAGCCGGTTAGCAAATGCTTTTCCATCCAATTGTTTCTATGCACTTTTTCACTGAGTGCCAAAAAAAAAAAAAACCTAGAAAATTGTAAAAAAAAAATTAACTTAATGTGCCGTGGAACCGTGGAGACAGACTGAACTTCCACTGATGTCCAGACTAGAAGGTTAGAGGAGGTATGTGCAGAGTTAGTATGGTGAAAAGTCATATTCTCATTTTTTTCGTCTTCTGCAGTAGCTGACGGAATTAAATTAGTCGGCTTATTGAAATAAAACAATAGTTCACCTGACGGGTTTTTGGCTCACGGCTGCAGCGGTGACTCATCTCACAGCATCTGTGTTTGGGACCTTCCTCCCACAACGTAGACCAACACTCACTAAACATCACAGTGTCCACAGGCAGCCTGATCCGTCCCCTCGGACTTCATTAGCCTGGATGCTAACACCCACCTTCAGTCAGAGAGGTCATGCAGCTCCTGCTCATGGCTGGAAGCTGAACACATCTGAATTCATATCAGCAACTAAAACCTGCTCAGTTGGACTTTAACATTTTAGTTTTTTTCCACATTCAAACTAAAAGACATGAAGTCGGTGTTTCTTTTCATGTATTTAACTTTTCTAAGTTTTGAGAAAAACACCTTTAATATGAAGTCTCCAAATGTCTGGACGAGTGTTTAGCTTGTGATGATAACCTTCAGCCGACCTTCATGTAGGCTGCGGAGCGTCAGGAAAGGAGGGAAGTGCCACGGAGCTCCGGTCTCTCCACCGTCAGACGTGCTCTCTTCGTGTCTGTGTATCTGTAATATCAGTGTGTCGTCCTCCTGGGATGGGAGGATGAGGGGATGGAGGGGGAGGCAGCGAAAGGCTGCAAGCTAATTAGGTTCTTATCTCTCTGTGCTCCTCTTTCTGCCGTCCTCCTCCTCTCTAATCCTGGTGGGCAGCGTTGTGCCGCTCAACGCCTCGGCAGTCAAACACAGTGGGGGAATAATTGGAACAAGCGGCACTCACTGCTGAAACTTTATCAGCCGCTCCGGGTGACACATTTTTCTCCTCTTTGTCCGAAGTGCTTTCAGCCTCGTTCAGTAGCTCTTTATTCATTGTTGTTTCTTCGTTCTATCACACCTCGTTCTGGATTTTCACATTTTGTCTAATTTGACTTCAAAAGCAGCTTTCTCTCTAACTCTCCTTTTTTGGCTCCGCCCTCCTAAAACCTCTCCTCCATCATCCTCTTCTTGTTTTTTTTTCTGTCTCATATTCTTTTCTTTCTCCACCCTCTTTGGGAACTTGATGATATTTTATTTCTGCTTTATTTAGATTTGGAGCCATTATGATTTTGTTTTGCATTGAGCTTTTAAGGAAAGCAGTTGAGAAGTTGACCACGGTGAATTGATAAATCCTCACATGAGGGTTGTGAGGACTTCAGTGCTCGTTCTTCAGGTTGACTTGATGCCAGTTGGACTTTCTATTAAAGGATGATTCCTTTAAGTGGAAAAAAAAATATTTACATTATGTGAGAAAGAAAAGACTCACACTGTTTTTATTCTCTGAACTTTGCTTTAGTTAAATTCAGTTAAAGAATCTTTTTCCAAAATTCAAAATAAATAAATTTCAGTATGTTTCAGAGACATTTCAACAATTTGAAGCATAGTTTGATAATTATCTCATTAATATGTATTAATAATCCTGACAATCTTATATCCCACTGCTGCTGATTTGTCTGTCATTGGAAGATGGGATAAGAAAGGAAACTCATTCCTAAATGCTCATTTTTGAAAGATTTTTTGCTGTTCTAATGAAAAAAGACAAACTTCTCTGATGCCCGTTTTTCAAAAATGTAATTTTTATTCTATTCCAACTTAAGAAAAACAAGGACACCTAAAATGAAAAAAGGACAGAATTTAAATATGAATGTGATCATATCCCCTCCTGATGTTAAGCTGTGGTTCAGTAGCTCATCTCAGAAAATCCATTGCCATTGACCGGACCCCCGTGGACACGTGGAGGCGGTCTCAATAAGTGTTAATGAAAACTCTGCAGTCTGGACACAATCCAGAATAAACTCGGGTGAATAATCACATAGCTCCACCTCTCGTCAGCATCACTTCAGGCACTTTGGTTTTTTGTGAAGCGGATCTGTTGTTCGTTACTGCGGGCAGATCTGCCATCTTTCCATTAACACAGCCTCACCTGTTTGTTGTAACTTTGGCATGATAAGTGACCTTTGACCCACCAGCCTTTTTTCAAATCTTTTCTAACCTAAGGCTTTCCTTCCTTCCTTGTTTCCTCTCCTCTGTCCTGTCTCTCGCCTTGTCTCTGCTGTCTAACGGTGTGTTGTGGCTGTCCTTCCTTCAGATGGATGTGGTCTATACCTTCCAGACGGGCCAGGCGGCGGTGCCAGGTGCCCTGCGCCGCCAGCCGTCCGTCGTCAGCCAGCACAATGACGCAACTGCCGCCAAAACTCTCTCTAGCCCCACCCACGTAGGGCTTAGCTCCTCCTCCTCTCTCACCAACTCGGCCGGGGCTCCGCCCCCCGCCGCCGCTGCTGCTGCTGCTTCTTCCTCCACTGCAGGCAGTGAGTCGGTGACCTGAGGCCAGCTAACACCACGCCCTCCTCAGCTGGACTCTCTTCTGCATGATTCACCCACTAAACCCATCAGGCTGTTTCTGTCAGCAGCAGGTGTCTGCACGTCTTCAGCTAATCCGAAACGTCTTAATGTTTATCTGGGCCCACCATTTATTATTAATGACTGACTGATACAACATGCTAGTCCTTTACATCCAGCCAGAACTGATTTCAGCTGCAGTTAGCATGTGAAAGCCAGAGTAATATGAAACTGGACAAGGAAGGAGTTCAGCCTCAGAATCCTTTTTGATTTATTTTGACAGATTTTCATCATAGGACGTTAGTGGTCTTGGTTCTGTGTAGGACGGAGGACAGGCGAGGCAGAAAGTTCTGACAGTGTGTTGACAAGAGCAGGCAAATATAGAATATTTCCAACTTCAGCTACGAAAACCACTCGAACTTGCAGACGACCTCATCTGTTTCCATCTCTTTCCCTTTCTCCACGTGCTTCCTGCTGAGGCTTTTTTTCATGCCATCACTTCCCTCTCAGCCTGCTGCCCTTCCTCCTGCATCGATTAACCCTGATGCGACTTGCTGACTGGTCGATGACAGATAACAACAGAAGGCACACCGTCAATCCCTCTCATTTGTGACAGAGGAGGGAAAAATCTGTCCTACTTTCTTTGTTGTTTTTATTTTTTTCCTTTCTTCCTCGCAGGCGAAAGCCTGGGCAACAAGATAATTTTATGGGTTAATCCTGAGCAGGGTTAAATCTGTCAGGCTCAGCAAGTCTCTCATGGTTTAACAGCCAAGAGCTTTTTAACTTGTGAGCTCTGAGTTCGTGTGTGAATGTGTGTGACTGTTGCATGTATGCTCTAAGCCTGCAGCTCTCCTGTGGTTCAGTAATAGAGAGCTTTGAACTGCAGGGTTATTAATTATAATGAAGAGTGTCTGCTGGTGCGTATAAATCAGTGTGATCAGCTGCAGCCTCGGTGGATTCATCACACAGTCTTGACTTTAGGCCGAGAGAAGAGAGCAACTAAAGGACGAAATGACTGTGTCAGAATGTGATTATAAATACTTTACGGTGTGCATGTGCTTGTTATTTTTCCCCAGTGAGACAGTGTGTTGTTTCCCGGGGCAGAGAATTATTTGGAGGCTCAGTACTCGGACATAATGTTTATTATATCGTCCCTCACTCCTGTTTCCTCTCGCTGAACGTGTTTTTCTTCAAAATCCAAATTTAGTTTGATGAAAAGGACAAAAAGAAATCATTGTGTTAAATGTTGTCCAAAGAACGGCAGCCATAACAGAACATTGTCTAGATAAAATACAGCATGAACACCTAAACCTAGAACGACTCGAGCAAAGAAGACGTTGGCAAGATTTGAAATCTGAATTTGACCGTTTCTGGTCTTTTTATTGGCTGTTGATATTTATTTATTTATTTTGATACCTGATCACCTTCTGAGGATTCAGGCCCCCTCTAAGGAGCGGACTCACCTTGAGGTAGAGCAAGAGGAAGGTAATTCACTCTCACAATGTGTGTTTATGGGAAAGGCATTCTGACTTTCTAGACTAAAAGACTAAAAGACGGTTCCCTGTCTTTGGGACTGCGTGCGTGTTTCCTTTATTTTCCAGTTTTAATGTTTACGATTTCCCGGAAGCAGCTGAGGGAAGGTCCTTCCTGTTTCAGCACAACAAAGCCAGATGCATTATCAGGAACGCCCACCGAAGCCACGCCCAAACAGGAAGCGTCACCCAGAATTAGCTCGGCCTGGGAAAGCTGGGAAGTTGGTCAGAAATCACGCGTCCACATACTTTTGGACACCGTGGATCAATTGAAATATTAAAATTTGGGATTGTTTGTGTATGAGACCATCCCGAGAGATGAAGGACATTTAGGCCAGTCTTCGCTTCCGGCAGTAAAGTTGGGATCAGGTTTGGAGCACAAGGGAGCGCGTTGTGTGTGTGTGTGTGTGTGTGTGTGTGTGTATTTTAGCTGTTGCATTTCGATGTCGCTCCCCATCCAGCTGCCGATGCGTGGGTATTTTTTTTGTTGTTTATCTTCCCGCACAAAGCTTCCTCCGACATCATTGTGTTGACCCTTTTTCACCTTTTTGTGTTGAAGTGTTGTGAATATCTTTCAGTTTTATCATCCAGCCAGCCTCTGTTCCACTTGTCAACCTTGTGTTTCGTGGTTTTGCACCTTGCTGCCCAGATTCAGACACGCACCACCCACCATGCCATGTCCCATCAGCCCCTGCTGCCTGTCTGAATTCACACTTCAGTATAAAAAATAAGTAGAAGGTGAGGAGCTGCGACAGTTCTGACATTTCATTTTCTTTCTTTCTTTTTCTCAGATTAAGGTGGTGAACGCGTTCCGTAGCTCCCTGTACGAGGGGCTGGAGAGCCCAGAGTCCCGTAGCTCCATCCACAGCTTCATGGCCCATCCCGAGTTCGTCCCCCTGTCGGAGGAGGAGGCTCGTATCCCCGCCATCGAGGAGAACGGAGATGAGATTGAACCCCTTCCCAGTGCCTCCTCCGGGGCGAGGGGAGGAGGAGAGCCACCCGGCGTCCTCCCCCACAGCCACGAGCCATCCATCTGAGCTCCTCCTCCACCCTCCTCCTCCTCATTCCTCCTCATCAGCATCCTTTGTGTCATTCCACCAACTGAACTGTCGCACTGAGGGGGGGGGGGCGTCATCACTCTGCTCATCCCCTCATCCTGCACGCACACACATGCTTCACATCGTCTCCACCCCTCCTCCATCATTCCTGCCACGTTTTGTTTTTCATACTGACTGTGGCGCTCTGCCTGTAAGTTTGGAAGGCCTGTCCTTTTGTCCATTCGTGTGCATTTTTTTACTTGATAATCCTTTTGAGAAGCTTTTAAAACCATGTTTGGGTTCGATCTTTGTGGGACTCGCGGCAGCATGTCTTGTCCTGTACTCGCTTCATTCCTGCATAATGTTTTCAAAAACAGCACCGAACTTTTTTTAGGAGTGCAGTGATTCTCATGTACATACGCTTCCGCTCTTCTACACAGCTAACAGCCGGGTTTGGTGATCAGAAGATTTTTAGGCAAATGCAAAAATGTAATCTTTTCTTTTTTTTTCTTGTCTTCTTCTTCTTCTTCTTCTTTTTTTATTATTTTTTTTAGATGTTGAGCAGTTTGTTTTTAAAACTTCTAACGAATGTTAGTTGATAGTTGATTCAAACTCCTGAGAATGTCTTGTGAGTGTGACACTACAGTCTTCAAGGTTCAAATGTAAAAAAAAGATGTTCTTCCCTTTATCGTGTCTGTATGTGTTGGTTTTTCTTTTTAGCTGCTGTGTTGCATGTGGAAAGACAGAATGTTTACTACTCAAAAATATCGATGGTAGCGGTGGCGTCCGGAGGGGGCTCACTGTCTGCTCGGTGGGAGTCTGACCTCATCTCATCCAGTCAGGATCCTGGTTCTCTCAGACCTCCCCCCCAGTGTTGATCGGAAAACAGCGGCGTGGTTCGTGTTCGCCCTCGAGTTGGATGCATGTTGTGTTTCGTTCGTGTTGAGTCGCATGATAATTTAGGAATGAATAACTGGGATTCTGTGTGTGAGTCTCCAGCGGCGTCTGCTCTGAGCTCCACGAACTTCCTGTCCGCATCAGGCCTGAAACAGACTCATCGATACTGAAAACAGAGTTCTGAGAGAGTCAGCCAAATATCCCCAAACAGAGTCCGAGCCAAACAAACACACTGACGGACATACAGAGTCTCAAACACTAAACTTTTTTCTCTTCCTCCCATCTGATCTGACCACCTTTTTTTAGTTTTTTCTTAGAAAGACTCGATCAGAATTGACACATTCCAACCTGTGACCATGACATTGTGAGGGCATCACGCTAACCACTGCCCCACCGTGCCGATCACGTTAAATCTTTGGAGGGCGAATGAATGTCCAGCCTCCAACCTGAACATCACTGCCACAGGATGAGCCCCCCCCCCCAGCAGCCAGGCGTCCAGGAGCAGCATTTCTGCAGAGCAAACTCATTTTGGCTCCTCGTATCTGAAGTCTCGCTTCGGTTCCCTCTTCAGCACAGTGAACTGTGTGGTTTCTAATCCCTAAAAACCTGATCAGGAGCTCCGCTTTTATTTATTACACTTATTTCGCCCCCTCCAGCTCCAGAGAAGGGCTGCAGTATGGATCAGTCTATTTTGTGCAGACAGGAAGTGAATGGATCTTTGAACGGGGTCCGCACCGTCTCGTCTTAGCAACCGCCTCTGATTTCTGTTTCCCATGTTTGTCAGAGTTAATGAGCAGTGGTGAAGGCGGGTGGTGGTGGTGGGGGGGCGTTGATCACGGCCGTCCCTCTTCCTGCTCTGCTGTGTTTGATCAGCAGACGTCACGCTGAGGTTTATGTCGAGTTAAATCCACTGTGTGTCCCTGCTGCCTGCCGTCGTCCGCAGAATCATCTTCCAATCAGAGGCAGCGATGCGTCTAATCCCCTCTCTTAGTCTGACGAGCAGCCATCGACCGATCTACCAACTAGGACACGTTATCGAAGTAATGTGCTACTACTGCCATATTTCCAACTCTTTGTCATGACTAGGTTCTTCCTCCTCCCTCTGATGAGCTTTTTCTATGTAACTCAGAGCCATATTTTATAGGTTGTCTGTATTGTTTTTTATCTCATTGTTATTGAGGTTTCCTTTGGACTCTCTCACCCCTGACCCCTGACCTCTGACCCCCGTCCCCTTCCTCCCGGCCCTTTACTCCAAACATGACCAAAACGCAAGGAGAAAATCTTCAGTCGTCACTGCCGAACCAAGTTTAAAGGACCTCTACAATGTTTACATGAAAAGCGAGTGGGTGGCAGTTCGCCTGCGCTTCTCTCATCCGACCACTTCCCTTTCATTCCCTTGCTTTTTCCTGAATCTTAGAGTTACTACTTAACTAAATGGGGAATCTTACTTGCATGGTTTTCATATAAAAATTCAATGTTTTGCTCATTTTTTTACGATTCTTCTGTATTTTTATATTAAGTACTTTTTAATATTTTGGAGATATATGAATATATATGTATAGGCTGAAGAGTTTGCTGACAGTACAGTACATGAATGAGATGAATCTACCGTGGACTCTGTCTTTTTACAGCTCTCTAAATATTTATGCCACGTGTGTCGTCTTGGTCACCTGATGTTAGGGCTCCGAAACCTGCAGTGACTTGTTGTTTACTTCCTGTCGGCCGTTCAATTGGAATCTCAACAATCTGATCTCATCAGCCCCCTTTTTACACGAGTATATCCACTTTATCTGAGATGTTGTGACACACTACACGTTATGTGATTTTACAGTTATCAGACTCCATTAGACTTAATTAACTGCAACATGAATACAGCTAACTGTATGAAACATTAAATGGGAGTGTATAATTATTTATCCAACCTCTGGGTTTCTCTGTTTTTGGACTTTTAAGCTACGACGACTGATTTCTTTTATTTATTTTATTTTTTTCTTGTTTTTTTGAATGAGTGGAATGATGCTGTTGACCAACTGGCTGTTGGAGCTGACGACTTTTAAAGAGGATCAAAGCTGTGTCCCACTTTAGGCCCCGCCTCCTTCACAGACAGATCAAAACCGTAAACTCACCTGACGACCAAAGCCCTCCCCTCCGGGTCCATCCGCCTATCTGGACCCAAACCTGGTCTTCAATCTCGCGTCACCGCCGACTTTGCGTTGCCTTCAAGTGATGAAGTGCCTCCAGTTTTGTTTTGTTTGCTTGTTTATTTTTGTGCGTTTCAAAGTCAAACAGCAGCCACGTTTGGTCTCTAATGTCCACCTGGGAGCAGAAAACAGAGCGTTAAAGCTCCACCCCGGTCCAGATAGATCCAGACCTGCTCCTTAAGCTGGTCCTGGAGGTCGAGGGGAGGCGGTCTAATCTTCACCTGGGTCCCCAAAATACTGCGGCTGGCTCTGGACCGCAGCTTGTTTTGTGTAATTGAAGCCAAAGACATTAAACGACGCCACAGTTCTCAGCTTCAATCCCAAGATGATATTTTGGAAGGGGACGGGGCCGAGGCGGGACACAGCTGCAGCTGTAACAGCATCCCACCACTTCTTCACACCTTCCAAACGACGACGCCTTTTGTTTCTTTCCCTCTTTGTTCTGCAGTCAGCACAGTGTAAATATTGTCATTATAAGCGAGTGAAGTGTACCTGCTGTCTGTGTCGGGGGCAGGAAATGGGGGGTTTGAGGGGGGGGGGGGGGGGCAATCAGCCAATCATCACCCAGCAAAGCTTTAAGAGTGTTCTGCCAAAGTGGTTCTTTCTATTTTCTTTACTTCCTCCGCAGAAGTTTGTTTAGACAGTTTGCTGTCACATGACCTGACCTGACCCCCACCCTGGATCAGACCCCCCCCCCCGCGTGGCCCAGTGTGGCTGCGGTGGTCGTCTGTTGGACTGGTTGCCCTCACGTCTCATGTCCACCACGAGAGACGCTTCAGCCACATCACAAGTGAGAACAAAACAAAAAAGAGAGAGAAAGAAAGACTCAGAGCTTCACCTGGTTTTAGTTTTTCTTCAGCGTGGAGAAGGAACTGGCTTCTTATCGAGTCATCGTTGCGTTTTGACTGCGTTGCTTCCTCCTCAGAGCGCTGCCTTTCTCAGAACAGCTTCCTCCAGATGGATACGAAAGGAAATCTTTGGAGAACTTTCACCTCCACTCCAAAATCCACCAATTCAAAGAAAAAAAAAAAAAAGAACTGGAATGTTAAAGAAAAGTCATAACTACTCAACATATATATCTATATATTTATATGATGTACCTATACATTTATATCAGGTATGTGTGTTTGGATATGACGCCCATACAGCAGATATAAATACATAGATGCATTTATACATTTGGTTTCTCAGCTGAACTTCATTGCAAAAAAGACTGAAAAAGATTTGTTTTCTGTAATTACTATGATACACAGTAATAGGCGTTGGTGTTATTTTTGTATAAGCATAATATCATCTATGTGGCATGCATGACATATATACAAAAATTGGTGGTTTAAAGCAATATGTCCAACCTGGTGCGATTGGTTCCGTCGTGTTCTGTGTAGCCTAAAGCCACTGAAAAGACAAATGAAAAAAAAAAAAAAAGAGTAACTGCATTTGGATAAAACTAACTGTTCAGTATATGTGTTCAATGTTCTGTGTTCTGCATGTTTTAGTATGGAATGATGAAACATCCCAAATGTTGACGTGCTTTTTCCAGATGAATCTCAAAACTTCACGCCCCGGACACATCCAGCATAACACAGACAGACGCACACATGTATTTTGCACTGTGAGGTGAAAACACACTGAGGAAATTAAAGCTGTGTGTCATCAGACGGACGGATTGATGAGAGATGAAGGTTTCTTCTTTTATTTTAAATTTTTTTTTTTTTTTTTGCCCCCCACCTCCCCCTCCGTCACTCAGCCACAAACACCATCAGTAACAGATCTGTCTGCTCCATCCATCCACCTCCCTGCTGTGTCATCCTCCCATCCCACCACACACACACACACACACACACACACACGACAAACAAACAAACAAACAAACAAACACTGAGAGCTACAGATTCTCCTGAACTCATCACCCCGCCATCTGTGCAGTGAGAGGAGGAGGGAGACGATGACATGCCAGGTAGGCTTCTGCTCTGCTGGTGTCATGAGCCCATCACATCCCTTCATCCATCATCCTCCGACTTCTCTCCACCAATCAGGAGGAGGGAGAAAGGAAAAGGATGATGGAGTTTGTTGCTCACCTGAGAAATGTCTTTGTGTCCAAGTTAGAGCCCGACTGATAAAATCAAACACTTTTATTCATCCCTGTTGAAAAGAAAAGAAATTAAAAGTCAACTGTAAAACAGGATTTTTCCTGATATTGGTTAATTTGCTGGTGATTATTATTATTGTTTTTTTTTTTTTTCTTTCGTTTGTCTGATCAATATATAGTTTTGTCCAGAATCATTTCCCAGAACAGGAATCAGATCAGATCAGAGATCAGACAGGTTGACATGAATTGACTGTTAAATGAATGAAAGTATTATTGTATTTTTTCGACTCACCTGCTCATTATTTGCTATAAAAACCAGATTAAAGTGAATATTTGTTGGTTTTAGTTTGAGTTCACCAAATCAGTCGAGCTCCAGCTCACGTCCGTGTCAGTCTGATGGTTGAGAGCAGTTTGTTGTTTGACAGAAAGCTCAAGAAGTTCAAAAACTAAAACTAAAACTTCGAACAAAAAAAGAGATAATCTACCAGATTCATTATTTCAAACAGTCCAACACCTCGGCCTGAAATCACACTGCAATTATTTCAGTCCATCCAGTCGGTCAGTCAGTTCACATATTTGTTCCCAAAACTCAAGACTTGAATTTCCCACCAATACACTTCATTCATATTTCTTTTTATTAAAGCTATTTGAACTTAAATTGCACAGAATTGTCCCATCAGCAGAGTGCAGGACGGTTTCCATCCTGAAATGTCCCTGCAGCTCTTTGATGATCCCAAACCGAAGAGTGAGAAATGAAAAGTCTCATCCTCATCATCACGTCTCCCCCTTTAATGAACCATCAGGTCAAAATGTCGCTTCATCAATATTTTGCTTTCTAATCAAAGAACCTGAAACATCAGCGACCAGTGACCTCGACTGCAACTTCAGTCCTGTCTGGCGGATTGTGAGCCAAAATAAAATGAATAATAATAATAATTTCCTGTGCTTCCCTGTCTGCGTGTGTGTGGGTCACCTTCCTCCTCCACCATCCTCTTCCTCCTCCTGTTTGCTTCGATCTATGCAACAGAATCCTCCAGCTCGGTTTCTCACCTTCTCTCCCTCACACTCTCACTCCGTCTGCTCGTCTCCGTCTTGATCTGCTTTTTCTCTTTTTTTTCTGTTTCTTTCTGCAACCAGAAGCACGATACCTGTACATCGACGTGTGTGTGCGTGCGTGTGTGTGAGTGTGTGTGTGTGCACGACAGGTGCTCACACACACACTGTTTTCTTTACTCTTTTGTAAGATATGATCATGTGGAATGCCTTGGTCTTCGTGTCATGTCGTTTGAATTTAAGCTGATCAAAAGATGATAATCAAGCAACTGAGTAAAAGTTGTTCCATAAGTATAAATATATATAATATATAAATATCTATAAATATCTACAAATCTATATACATAAAATAAAGCCAATGGAATTTGAAATAAATCTGTGTCACTGTGATTCTTTCAAAGAATTATTTCAGTCAACATGTGTATGAATGTTTATATATGAACCTACTGTAAAAAAAAAAAAAAAAAAAAAAGACTGACAAAAGTTTGTTTTATATAAAAACAGTCTTTGTGGCGTGCGTGACACAAAACTGGTGGTTTAAAGCAACAAGTCCAATCCTGTCCTGTTTGGATTTACTTCGGATGGATTTGAAGGTATTCAGCAGGTTTTTCTTCTGAAGCTCGTTGTGGGAACTAAAATGTGTTTAGATGAAGAGTTGGAAAAGATGAACGGCTCCTGAACTGTTAAATGAGTAACTGCAGAAAATATCACAGACTTACTTCAGTGAAAAGTCGAAGTTTAATATGAACAAACATTCTGAATGTGTCTGTTTTTCTGCCTCCATCTGGGCGTCAGATGTTTGTTTTTCATGAACACAATATTTCTGTTTTTCCTCTTTTCACTCTCCTGAAGGACAAACTGCTTACATTTGAAGAAATGTATACACTAATTATGACACAATAAACCAAAATGTGGATCAGGATGAAATAAAGGGATTTGATGGTCAAAGGTCAAATCCACCGTGACCTCATGTGGGAGTTTAAAATCTAATACAGTCTGTTAAAGGTCTGCTTGTTCTTGCTCAACACACACACACACACACAAAAGAATTTATTCTGAAAATGTCACATTTGAGCTCACAGTTCAGGTCGCTGGTTCAGTATTTCCGTTGCTGTCAGCCATAACAGGATCATCGAAGATTTAATAAATCATGAGGATGTTTGCTGAGTGACCTGCAGCCTGCAGGGGCCGCTGACGGACACTCAGGACTTCACGTTTCTGGGCCGCTCAGTGCGATGCTGTCCCCGTGTGGACGCAGGCTGACTCACAGCTGCACAACATCAAAACTTCAAATCACGGCTGTGTGACGAAACCAGTTCGAACTGCCAAAACATCTTAAATACAAAAGCACAGATGACGTTGAGTTGGTTTCAATCAAACAAGCTTCGAATTTACTGGACGCTGATTTTTATTCTGTGTCAGCTGAGACATGAGACACTGAGACACCTTGTGTCCTGTGCTTTTTCTAAGCAGAAATATTTTGGCAGAAAAAACAAAGGTCGGCGGTGCACGGCAGGGTCGGCATACAGAAGACCCACAACCACTCCGGTCGCACAGCTTCAGCCAATTTATCCAAACCTGCGTGTCCTTGGACTGTAAGAGGAAACTAGACAACCAACACAGACTCCAGGCCTGAAGTTTGAACCCAGAGGTGACCTTTCAAACCACTGCAGCACCGTGCCACCAATATTTATGTGTTCATTTATATTATTCATGCACGTTTAAGTGAGCGTGCTACACAAGAGTACTACACAATTACACAATCAAGACAACACAAAGTCACATCATGCCAGCAACATTAACAACATCTGAGCCTCGTGAAGACCACGACCCTGAAACTGAAACTGAAACTGGGAGGAAAAAGAAACAGGCCAAACTGGAGTCAGAGAGAAATTAGACAAATAAAACAAAAATAAAAGCAGGTGTGTCTGCATCACATCCTGAAATTTAAATAACGTCGTCATTAAATATGGAGCTTCAGATGTGAGTTCATTCTCAGAGCAGCTTTAATAAATGATACTTTTTGAGTTCATGTGGAGGAGGAAGCAGCAGTTTGAAAAACAGAGTCCAGATTTCAGTTGTCTGCTGCTGAATCTGACCTCCGTCCGTTCCTCCTCCTCGCTCCTCCATCCGTCTCCATCCTCTTTGAATGTCTTCACACCGCCGTCATCATCTGCTCCTTAATGAACTTAATCACTTCTCCTCGCTCCATCCTTCTGCCCACGAGCCTCTGGCGGCGGCCTGCATTTCTCACTGAGGGAGACTCATCCTGGATGGTGTTGTCAAGACAACTGCGTTTCTAACGGTAACTGTCTCAGCATCACGGCAACCAGAGACTTCAGTTTATTTGGGTTCATTAGTGCTGTGGGAGCGGTGGACGTTTTGAGAGCAGCTCCAAGTAGCTCTTTAGAAAAGTTCAAACTGACTGAACATCAACAAAACCGCTCAGGCCCAGTTTGATAAATTCCTTTTTGTCAGGCGTTCAAATCTCTCCAGGAAGAACCGGATTAGACCAGGAAATAGAAAAAAAAATGACAAAATGAAAAATAATTCATAATCCCTCAATTGAATTTCATCCTCCTCTTCAAAAACACCTGATTATGTAAAGAGTGTGTCACATTGAGGTGCAGGAGGCTTTTTGGGGATTGTATTAACACAAATAACCTGGAAAATGTTTGATGTTTCCTCACACACACACACACACACAAATAAAATAATCACATGTCAGGGAGATGACGTTTGTCTCATTATAGAATTGAAGGCCTTGCTTTGAATTTGTGGGAGGTCGGAGCAGTGTGTGTGTGTGTGTGTGTGTGTGTGTGTGTGTGGTTATAAAAGGTCTGGAGGTCCAACCTGAAGTCACTGTCGTGTCTGATCGTTGGAGGAGCTGCCGTCACCAACAGGGACCTTGTAAGTACCTTATCAGACAAATCTAACAGTGAAAGCTGTTTTTTTTTTTTTATTCAGCAACTTTTTCATATTTTTTTCATTTAAGTTAGATTTTTTTTCTCATTCTTACATTTTAGCTTTGACTTACGTGTGTAAATGTAATTTAACTCTCTTTTCACCGGTCGGATTTAAGAATTGAATGAAGCGTTTGTCCGTCCTTTTTGCTGAATTGAGTAAATGTGTTGTGTTTTTCTGAGTTCGAAGCAGCAGAAAAACTTTGGGTGAAGTTTTCTGACGCAGAGATTCAGATTTACTGAGAATCTTCGTCCCTTTATTCAGCACTGAGCCGTGAAATTGTGTTTGTCGTCGCCTGCTAATGGAAGACAGATCCATCCATGACAAGATGATTTTTGTTGAACAATTAAAAATTTTGTGAACTTGTAACCTGATTTTTTTTTTTTTTTTTTTGTCGATATAAATTTTCTGAAAACGCCTTTGACTCTTAGTGCTGCATGTTTTAGATGTTTCCTGATTCAGATGACCTCAGCAGAGCTCGATGACGAGACACACCTGTTGGTTTATGACTTCTTCCTCTGTTTTGAATGTCAGAGCTTAAAGAGTCGTTTGAAAAAGGCAAAAGCAAAGACAGGTGTTCTTTAGCTGACCTTGTATGAAATAAATGTCACTGTAAATGGTGGCCAGCTGTCCGTCTAAGGTCGTCTGTGTTTTGCTGCAGAAGATGCAGATGTCCCACAGCTCCGCTCAGTCGCTCGCTGTCATGCTCCTTGTCATCGCTGCAGCAGGACAGTGTCAACAGAACGAGAAGTAAGATCACTGTGTTTACCTTATTTCAACCATTTCACATGATGCATGCGGTCTTTGTCACGCTGACACCAAATTAGAAAAACTAAATAGCAGGAAAATCTTTGGTGTATCTTTCAGGAGTTCATCCGTGTTCTTTTCAAAGATCCAGAATCACAGAAAATAAAAACAGCAAAGTGGACTCAAGCGTCTGTCGTCCATTATCTTTCCGACTGAATGACACGTTAACATTTTGGTTTATCACAGCTCACAGCAGAGCTGGGCAGAGGTTGGACTATCAGTGAGAACTCCAGAAGAAATGTGGAAATGATCAAATGTAGGAATATGTGTGCTGATGTTCATTGAAAAATAAAAAAGGGACTCTAAGTACTCGTGACCTTTGTGACCTTTGTGACCTTCCTGACCTTCGTGCTCTCCTCTCGTCTCCCTGCAGCCGCCGAGCTGTGACTGAGCACCAGTTGATGCACGACCGCGGCCGAAACATCCAGAGTCTGAAGAGGCTCATCTGGCTGTCCAGCGCCATCGAGGGGCTCCACACGGCCCAAACCCGCTCTGCCGCTTTCAACCCCGCCAAGGTCCTGGACCTAAGCCCGGCTCTGGTCACTGCTGCCGGCGGCCCCCAGACCAGCCGTGTGCAGAACCTCCTGAGAGACTTCTTCAGCCCGTACCACGCCGAAGCACGAAAATGAAGCGATAAACGTTTCACGAAAAACAAAAGAAGAAGGATGAAACACCTAAAGCCCAACGACGTCATCAGTTTGAGCTGCCTGATGGTCGTTCGTCGATGGGCTGAGTCATCGAACACATATCTTTGTCAAAATGTATTATATTACATCAACAGCTGACTGATATTAAATACAGCAAGACCAAAACTGTAAAAAACAAACAAACAAACAAAAAAACCTTTGACACAAAACTAACATTTTGCTTACTTCAGTGAATTCATTGTATTTTTTTTTATGCTTTATCTCATTATCTTCAGCCGTCTATTTTCGGCGCTGTGACTTTACTTCATTGTGCAGGAAGTTAAACAGGCTGTTTGTTGAAAGCTGTCAGCTAAATATTATAAATGAATAAAATGTGTCATGCCCTTTTGATGCCCCTGAATTCAATTGTTGATAATATAGTAAAAACCTCTCTTTTTTTAATTGATTGTTTGTAATTGCCATTACAATACGGCAAAAGTTTATCTTGGAAATAGTTTATTTAATGAAATGTTGACTTGTGGTTAATGGAAATAAAGGCCAAGACAGGACGTTATCACCTTAACCAAAGCTTTTTATTTGTTTATCTAGTTTATCTTATTTTATGTACTTACATTTTGACATCTAAACTCAGTCACAGGATGTGAATTTTGTGAAGTTTCCCTGCGTACAGTGGCCGAAGAAGACATAATATAAAAAACATGGTATCTTTATAGTTTCACCACAAAGTTCTGCTACACTCAAAGTTAAGACAACAGAAAATGTGCAATAGTGGTGAAATTTAACAAATGGCTTCAGATAACAAGGTGTGCATAAGAAAATGAAGAAATGAGTTCATGGTATGAACACTGAATATTTTAGGGTTTCTGCATGTTCCTCATTATGTAGCTGTCTGCAGTTTCATGTGTAACAGTTTCTGTTCAGAACCTAAAAAGGAGAAACTCCTGAACTTCAGTAAAACATATTCATATTTACTCCTCTCTGTCATTTTAACATACTCCAGTGTGCATTCTCAACTTGCAGACTTCACTCTCAGTATTTAGATGGATGTTTCTGAATTTCACGTGTCTGATGAATCCTCTTTGTGCATGTTAAGAGACGTGTGGCGGTATAACGACGGTATTCATATTAAACTTTATGGATGCACAGATTCAGTTATATTTATTATACAACAAGTTTGAAAGGTGATTTATTTATTTATTTGTTTATTTTTTTATTTGAACTTCTATAACTTTTCCAGCACGTTAGTCCTTCAGAGTAAGTCTGTTATCAAACTAGCATTGATCGTGAGTTTACAAACTGTGATAGGAAAAGCCACACACACACTTTTTGTGTCATTCCTAAATTGTGGCTGTAGATTTAAATTTGGTCCAGTTGTGTGTTGATATCAAACATGCACGAACGCTGGATAGAATACACAGACAGAAGTTTTATTTTTGAAATGTTTGGTTCTTTATTTAAGGCTGAATGGGTCTTCTTTTCCTTTCTACCTGCACATCCTGAGTCATTTCTGTGTTTGTCCTAAATGTGGCGACGACCTGAAGGTCTGCTCTCTATGTCTTTATGTTCAGGCCTTCTGTGGACGAAACAAAAAACACCATAAAATTGTTCAGACTGACACATGTTGAGGAGATAAAGGCAACCAGAGACTCCAAATTTCTAGACAACTTCAGATTGATTCACCAGATTCCTCTCTAAATCCAGCTGCTTCCTGCAGAACACTTAAAGGATCATTTTGTTAATTTAAACTGTCTTCCTCTCTCATTGTTATTTTTTGTCTGTGTAATATTAATCTAACTAACCTACTAAACCTCAGCGAATTGCTGAACTCCTGCAAGACCTGACTCTGGGCCACCAATTTAATTTAAATCTCGCGAGATTTCTGTGGCGGCTAACGTTAACTTAGCCTGCTGCGCTAACCCCAGTGACACCGGTCACCAGCTGCAAACGTGTCCGCGGCTCTCCGCTTCAAAACGGGAACATCGACGACAGACGACCCGCAGAGAAGCGCCGTCCTCCGGCTCGCTCCGCCGCCGTACTCCGCTCGGACTGTCCGCGGCTGTCGTCCTTAAATCGGCCAGGTCAGTCAGCAGCGGGCGCTGGTTGTTCTGGAGGGAGGGGGTTAGCTTGTCATGCTAACGCAGGCTAACGCGCAGGGAGGTGTCGGCGGTGTGTCGGGATTTAATTCACAAACATATCTGATATTTTAACGACAAAGAAAACAAAGGGTGGGGGGGCAGACAGACAGACAGACAGACAGACAGACAAACCAACAACAGATTAAACTTAAAACCAGCTCTGGTTGTTTTCAGTCCCCGACGCCGGCAGCAGCTAATGCTAGGCGGAGTTAGCACGGAGATGGGCAGTTTTCATCCATCCGGTGTTGTTTCTAAAAAGATGATTATTTTAATCTGAATTTGTTAGTGAGCTCTGACTGAGGCGTGTCCGACAACATGTCAGAGGTGTGTAGTTTGGTGCCACCACGCTGCTTCGTGTGATCACATAAATGACAACAACAACAACACAATCACAACAACACGTGTGACAGCTCAGGCCGCCTGCAGAGATGAAGGAGCTTTATATTTATGTGTTAAAGGTATTCACAGTTATCCTCTTCATTCAGCTTTTCCTTCCTTGTTGAGTCTAATAATGATGATTATCATGTGTTTTTATCGACCTGCTGGCTGTTGGATGATTAGAAACAAATATAAATATCAAGATTTGTCAGTCCGGCCATTTTATTTAATGAAAAGACCTTCCAGACACAAATATAAACAAAAACTGTCTATCTGGATCCAAGTTGCTTTAATGAAATTATTATTATGCTTTTTATTTAGTAGAATTTGTATTCCATCAACGATGATAGCAGAAGGAGGAGAAACGTAATATTCAAAAAGGCCACTTCACCTGTTGCTTATTTTCCATTATTTCCTATTTTGGAGTGGGTCGATGTGAGCCAAATATTAAATTGCATTCTTCTGTGGCATTAAAAAAGTCTTAAATTTTATTTGTGGGAATCCGTTGGCTGGTGGCTGTAAGAGTCCTAGCGGGGTTCTGATATTTGGATGTGACATGGTACATAAGTTATCTAGTCATCGGCTCCTCCACATCCCACACAGTGTCTGCTCTCTCTGTGTTGAGTTTTATCAGCAAGTTTCACTCGACTAATGACCAATATTTTAAGTCTATTTACATCACACAGCCCACGAAGTACTGTCAGCAGAAGGTCCTGAAAGGATGTAGACAAACGCTTCACGCCTGAGAAGCAGCAGAATACTGCCGGCAGAGGCAGTTGTTTGTGATTACCTGTAAAACTGGTTTTACAGCTCGACCTGAAAAAAACAAAACACAACATATTGGCCATACCAACGAAAACTAGCTCACGTGCTAATATTGTGAAGTTCGCCTCATGATTGGCTGTCTGAAGAAACTTGACTGATGGATGGACAGTTACAGGATTATGTTTTTGGAGATGAAATAACTTTGACACTGTGTTTTACGCCAATGGACACTGTTTCTCAGACACCTTTGACTCTAACAAACTGGAACAGACCAGAAACTTTGTTAATTAGTTCAGTGGTGGAAATGCTCATTAGATGCGGTGTAGTGAAGCACTTTTGGGTTAGGGGTTAGTGTTTATAGACTGATATTTTGACAGGATGGCTTCCTAATATGAATTTCCTGGTTTTTAGGTATCGTCCAGCCTCACCCAGCCGCACTGTGGATCTTTAGCCCCTCCGTCAGGACAGTGGCAGAGGCAGAGCCAGAGCCATCAGGGACCAGATCAGCAGGCAGCAGGGCTCCATGAGCACAGCGGGGCAGCAGCAAGGGGGGGGCCTGCGTTCTCGCCGAGGCCTTGGCCGGGACAAGGACCCTGGGCAGGGCATGGGCATGGAGGCAGCCTGCTGGCTTGCCCCTGGAGTGCTGCGCAGGCTGATAGAGCTGCCCTCACCCCCCCTGTCCCGACATCAGCTCAAGAGACTGGAGGAGCACAGGTAATTCTGCAGTCCTGTGGAGTAGCAGGTCTCCAGACACAGAGGACTCTCCTCGTTCACAGCGCCGACCTGTTGCTGCTTGTGCTAATGTTAGCCCCTCAAATCGGACGTTTTAAGGTGGCCAGCTTATAAAGATGATATGATGTAATTAAAATTTAACAGGAGCTTCTGTCATGTATACATTTCAACTCCAAAGATACCTGGCATCTCTAAGCCTAACACGAAGAGAGGAAGACTTTTACTTTTAATTTGCACATTTATGTGCCGAGTTATACGAGAGTGCTGTCTCCTCCCTGGGTGTCAGGTTAAGCCCTTATTTCTTATTCCATCCCGGATAGAAAAGGCTGCTCCAGCATTCAGACCTGGGTCAACACGTCAATACAACACCCGGCTGAACCTGGTGTTTGCTTTCGTCAGTCTCTGAGAACACGGACCTGTCTGATATCCACCAACCTGAAACACAAACAAAAGGACACAGTTTCTGCATCTCACATGGAGCTTCTGACACTCTTACAGTAGCAACGACCCGGGTTGGCACTGAAAAATCTATTTTATCATTTTACATGGCGAGTAAAAGCTCAGCCTGCTTTCTCCTCTTTGACTGTGTGTACCCCTGCTCGCATTCGTGTATGTCCTCAGTCCAAAGACAAACTGGACTTGCAGATTTGCAGGTTTGTTTGTGAAATAAAACCTGCGTTGAGCTGCAGATTTTGGTGGGAAAAGATTATTGTAGTCATCGTGTCTTCATGTAACTGTCTGTTCACGCAGATACAGCAGTGCTGGACGCTCCCTGCTGGAGCCCCTGATGCAGCGTTACTGGGAATGGTTGGTGGGACGAGTCCCTGCCTGGATCGCCCCCAACCTCATCACCATCATCGGCCTCGCCACCAATGTCTTCACCACCCTTGTGCTTGTCTACTACTGCCCGACTGCCACCGAACAGGTGAGTCATCATTATGCGGCACAGTTACTGTTTTTGCTCATTTTTTCCTTTTTTTTGTTTGTTTTAATTGTTAAACTAGTGTCAGTAAAACTGTTAGATTAGCCTGAGAGGGACCGATTACACTCTGAGCCGCTGGAGGAATTTCAGAAGTGCTTCATGAATGAAAACAGTGTTAGTGTTTAAAAGAGACAGTGTTTTCAGCAGTGTGGGGAGCACAACTCGACTCCGTTGTTGTGCAGAAATAAGAGCCTGGTACTTATTTCACAAGTTTCAAATGCAGGCCTGTTTCAACCCATTACAATGCTACGCTAAGCCAAACCATAAAAGTTATCTGTGTAGATTCAGATTTTTCAGAGTTTCCAACTTGTACGTTAAATGAAGGCCAGTAGAACTGAATTAGTGCTCAACACACTGACATGTTGTGTCAACAAGTGTCCGGACAACAATAGAAGTCCATGTAGAAGCGCAACCTTTGAACAGCTTCAACAACCCGTTTACAGTTAGTTTTTACCTGCATGTGAAAAATGCAGATGCTCCAATAACCCTGAATTAAACCCCATTAACATTATTCATGTAAAGTTTATTTGCATGTTGAAATATTGAAATGAAGTCAGAGATCTGTGCGAGTTGTTCAACCTGTCGACTGTTTCCTACAGTTTAACTGCAGATCTGCTCCTTTTTTTTTTTTTTTTTTTGTCAAATTTAATTCCATAAATTATTCATGCTAAATCTGTCACACTGACAGATGAACCCTCAACATGTAATGCTGATTAAAACGTATTATTATTAAAATACAGTAGATCGCAGGGATACAATTAAGTGTTAGAATTACTAAATCTGCAGCTTTTTACAGTTTTACAGTATGTTTACATTTTTCCTGGCCGTTGTTGGCCCAGGAGCCACTTCTGGCCATATTGGATCATAGAAATGGGATTAGTTAATTAATCCTTTGAGCCGTTTTAAGCAAACATGCCAATTATTCCTCTGAAATGTGAAGATTTTATGTTTTTCTTTGAAGTTGTCATTTTTTGGGCCCTAGCTTGACTATAGCAGGATACTTGGAAGATGTTTGTCAGAAGGTAATGCCCCGTGGTAGTTCAGGTTTCACACACTGGACGTGGATCGTGCTGATCCGCTCTGACTCTCACAGACTGAGCTTTATGTTGGTGGGCCTGCTCCAACATAATGTGTCTCGTAATGTGCCTCTTCCTTCAGGCTCCTCTCTGGGCGTACCTGTTGTGTGCGGTGGGTCTGTTCATCTACCAGTCATTGGACGCCATTGACGGAAAGCAGGCCAGACGCACCAACAGCAGCTCTCCGCTGGGCGAGCTGTTTGACCACGGCTGTGACTCCCTCTCCACGGGTTTGTCAGTTTCCTGTTCTGCTCCTCTGGATCTCAGTCAGTCTGAAGCCCCCTTTAAAACCAGCCTGTTGTTGAAATTGTCCTTGTAGTGTTTGTGGTGTTGGGAACCAGTATAGCAGTGCAGCTGGGCACCAACCCGGACTGGATGTTCTTCTGCTGCTTCGCCGGGATGTTCATGTTCTACTGTGCCCACTGGCAGACATACGTGTCAGGAACCCTGCGGTTTGGCATGTGAGTCGACAAAAGATTGAGTTTCTCTTTTCGATTTGTTTGTAAGAAGATAATTTACAGTCATTTAATCTCCTGCACAACAGAGCTTCATTAGTGGACCTGACAGTTATTTTTATCTGCTTTACAGATGCATATGAATTGTATCAGTCTTAAATTTTATTTTTAAATGATAAAATAATAAAACAAACCTAATTAAAAACTTAAATCAGGACCTAAAACATCTAAGTAAGTCCGTCAGTTTAGCTGCATCAGAGCTTTCCTTTGTCGTATTTCTGTATTTCTCCACTCTGGGTCTGTAAAAGCTTGACTTTGTAAGACAGTATCATGTTCTCAGCAGCTTCAGTGAATGTGCTGTGATGAAGCACACGTTAGCTTCATGGTTTATATTTTACCACGTGGATGTGTCTGTGTGCAGATCTGTCTAGCAGGATTACAGATGCTCTGTGGAACATGATGGTAAACCTCCTGGCTCACTGCTGAGGCACATGACGGTTTTAAATTCAGCCTGTTCAGTGTGAAGGTGCATTCAGTAAACCACCAGTTAGACTCTTCACTAACAGCTGAAGGAACTGTTGGTAAATGTGTTCTTAAAAATTCTGGGGTTGATATAATGTGATGTTACTGAAGTAGAATCCAATATCTGTATATGTCCTTTTATTTCTAAATGTTCAGACAATTATATTTTATCACTTAGATTGACTCTCACAACAGTTCAATTTGCGTCTCTGTTCACCTGCTTGGATGCAACAAGACATTTGGGAATAGTTCACCATTTCCCCTTTAACATTCAGGATGAGCCTAGTTCAGTTTGTCATAAAGACATTATTTAACCTCTTTGTGTCTTCTTAGTTGAATTTGAAACCAACAAACAGAATTGTAAAAGTTGTGTCTTTTTGTCTGCGGTGTATTTAAGTACTTGTATTTCTTATCAACAATCAGTCAGTGAGGAAACAGATGAGCAACCAAGTCAGCCAGTAACATGTGAAACACTGTGCCGACTCTTATTTTGGAGAGACATTACTGACTGCATCTCTGATGTAGCTTCTCTCTGGATGAAGACCACGGCAGTGTGTTGTGGAGGAAGGCTGGAGGCCTGACTGTGTGCTGGGAGACGTCACTAATCCTCACTGTGAAACTTTCTGCTTTCTCCTCCCACTCAGCATTGATGTGACGGAGGTGCAAATCTTCATTATAACCATGTATTTGCTGGCCGCTGTGGGAGGATCTGCTTTTTGGCAGTCACTGGTAATTTTGATTGGTTCTAATTCCTCCAGATTATAGAGAATCATGCCATAATTATGTAATAATGTTTATGTTGGTAATTTTAGTATAATTATGACACTGCTTTAATAATTTTATTCCAGAAATACAATCTGTATGCTTTTTCCATTCTAACATTACACATGATGCACATTGTGGACGTAAAGGTGAATGTTGCTGTGAAATTATTGTATGATTTCGTCTGTGTTGTGTTGCCATCCCTTAATTTTAGCACCTCCATGTCTCAATTCCCAGATTCCGATCCTAAATATCCAGATGAAAATGATTCCTGCCATCTGCACTTTTTTAGGAGCCATCTTCTCCTGCACCAATTACTTCAGAGTGATTTTCACAGGAGGTGTGGGCAAAAACGGATCCACAATAGCAGTAAGTCTGGAAGCCTCAGAGCTGTGGATGTTAATGATGCCGTTGATAGTTCCAGTAGAAACATCGACTCAGCGATCAGGTTAATGTGGATGTGTGACAGAAATGCATCGTGACCTTGTACTCATTATATTTGTCTGCTGTTTGTTTGTGTCTGCCGTCAGGGAACCAGCGTCCTCTCTCCCGTCTTACATATTGGTTCTGTCATAATTCTGGCGGTGATGATATACAAGAAATCTGCTGTCCAGCTCTTTGAGAAACATCCGTGTCTTTATATCCTGGCGTTCGGCTTCGTCTCAGCCAAAATCACCAATAAATTAGTTGTAAGTCAAAAACACCAACACGCCAGATAACATAACAGAAGATGCTAAATCAGTGATTCTGATAAGCAGAGCCTTTGTATGATCTCCCTGAACATGGCATGACTTCAATTTATTTCAAAGAAAGTGATCTGAAAGAACACAACGTATAAGAAGATGCGTTGTGTTTAGGAGAATGTGAACATTTTAACTGTTGCTGAACTAATAAACCACTTTCACTTTGTGATGCTCAACTTCCAGGAAAAACAGGAAAAACACAGTGAGCTGAGTTTTTAGACATCAGCAGAGGCCTTCACAGCTCCCTTCTTTCTGTCCACAGGTAGCACATATGACAAAAAGTGAGATGCATCTTCACGATTTAGCCTTCCTGGGACCAGGACTACTGTTCCTGGATCAGTATTTCAATAGTTTTATTGACGAGTACCTGGTGCTGTGGATCGCGTTGGTAAGTGAACATGGTTTGGTTTGGTTGTGTTCTCTCTTGATGTTTGTTTTTCTGTGTTTTACGGCAGCCTGATTCTGCCACGTAAAGACTTAAATATAAGAATTATTAAAATAAATTCATGGTGAAGTCAAAATCATATGCTAATTATTAGATATTGAATCCAAACTATGATCTAATATGAAAGTTTTGTCAGTTGGAGAAGATTTTTGTTTTTTCTCTTTGCGGTAATCGTTGTGTAAAACTGATTTTCAGCTCTAAAGCGGTGACTCTTTCTCTCCTGCAGATAATTTCCTTCTTTGACCTGGTGCGTTACTGCGTCAGTGTTTGCAACCAGATTGCCTGCCATCTTCACATTTTTGTTTTCAAAATCAAGCCTTGTTCAGTGCTCAGTTCAGCCCCTCACTGAGGACAATGACGGCCGTTACTGACTCTGTCCCTTCCTGTTAGTCGCACTTATCTTTTCCTCCCCTCTGTTTTCCACGTAGAGATCCAGGGGACGGCGTGGTGTAAAGTATGTGCTTCTGCCAACTGAATGTGAGGACAAATAATATATATTAAGATACTGGAGTATTACTGTCATTGTTTCTTTACCGCCTGTGCAGAATTGAATTGCACCGGTTTCATCTTCTGCCCCAGTAACAATAACCCCCCCGCCCTCTCTGACAAACTCATGGTTACACAGAGCAAATCTTTCAGGAGTACAGGTGCTACTCGGTGTGTTCAAGGAGAGAAACTTCAGTTTGTTTTAACTGTCTGTGTGAAAGAAAATGTATAGGAAAAGAATCAAAAATATTTGCTTTTCATGATTATAATTTTTGTAATATTTGCATAACTTGACCTTTTTGCTATTGTAAATACCGGACTGTTACAGCGTCTGTGCTTCCCTTTTAATTTAAAGATCCTGCTTTGACACATTTATCAAGCCTTTTCTTCATGTATATGATTTTAAAGTCACAGCATCTCCTGCACATTGCACAAAGAAAAACAAAACAAAGAGGAAAAAAAAAACTGGGCAACTGTTTTACATCAGCAAATATGTGGTTTTGGAGGAAACTTATTTCTGACTTCGTTACATCTTTTTTTTTTTTTTTTTTTAGACATATCAGAATATTGTTATTGGATAAACCATCATGATATTTATTGCCAGTGTTTTTCATTTAGTCTGTCAGCTGTAACCACTTGGTTGGGATTTTGGACTGTGGGGAATATTTTTGTTTATCATATGGAGTATTATTCACTTACATATTCATTTTTAAGCCAGCTGTTTAACGCTTCACAGGGTCAGTCTTTCTCCAGGCGACGCGCTCCCCCCCCCCCCCCACTGTTAGACATGTTGAGTCAAATCCACTTACTGGCATCCAGAGTTGTGTAAATGAGGATGAAATGTCAGGAAGCTCGTACGTGGACCTTCTGAGTTCACCGATGAACTTTTTTTTCTTTTTCTCATGTGTAACAGTTGATAAGAACGAAGATGAAAACGTCTTAAATAGCTGCTTTGCTCAGTACTCATTTCAGCTTTAACTTTGTTGTTGTTGTCGTCGTTGTGTTGCATGTCACTCCTTAACTTTACCTCAACCTCGTACCATTGTTGAATATTTTCATTACTATCAGCAAATCCCATGAAAAGACCGAAACTAACGATGTATTGATCCTTGTGCCGACACTCAGCTGGTTCTTACTGACCATTTCACGTTGAAAAACCCCATTTAGGTTGTTTTAATTCTAATTTAGTTCTAATTTCAGTCTCCTCTGTGTGTTTGTGGGGATGAATGAATGTGCCGCTGAGTGCTTTGTGTTGTCTCACTGATATGTTTTTAAAATGTTGGTGGACGCTGTGCTGCAGAGAAGTAACAGAACAGGCACTAACTGTTATCATCTGCTTTTACAAATCCCGTATTTTCCTGCCAATTCCCCGGAAACTGACCAGGATGTTGCTTGTTGCGTTGAAGTTTTCAAGCCAAAAGTTGTAAACGTGTAAAATGCACAGTGTTGCTTCCAAATCTTGTCGTAGACCTGACTGTAATCTGTCGATTGAACTAAACTGATAAACAAGCTGTTTAGCGCTGCTGGACGTCCAATCTTGATATCAAGTGTTTTTAAGGTCTGTTAAATCATTTCCTCTTCATCTTTTCCGAAAACAAATCTAACAAGCAGCTCTTCGTAATAACTGTAACTGTTCCTTCTTAAACAGCTGCAGAGAGAAACGGATTGTGTCTACTACCACAGAAATGATCCTTCTAATCAAGAGAACGTTTAAAGGACATGAAGGTGATGGTGATTAAATAAATTGTTGTCAGTAGGATCAGTTCTGTCTGGTTGTGTCTTTTCGTGGGATTTGCGATGACAGAAAAGGAGAATGTGACCAGACTCTGGAAACCTAAAACCCCCCCGACCTCTGACCCCTGACCTCTGACCCCCAGCTCCTGCCATGACGGTTATTTATGTAAACATCTCACTCCTTCCTGTGTCATGTTTAAATGATTCTGCTGAACTGAACCACTGTTTTTAAAATGTGTTCATTATTAAAGCAATGAATTGAATACAAGCCCCCCCCCCCCCAAAAAAAAACCCAAAACCCTCACCTGCTGAAGCAGAACAGGTGTATGTGGACTGAATGTGTAGGAGATGAGGTCACATGATCACTGTTTTTAAGGAGGCGGCTGATGAGAATCAGATCAAACTTTGTCCCTGATGATTAATAAAAAGCTGTTTATTTGAAGTGTGGCTGCTGCTCGTTCTGCCTTCATCGCTGCTGGCTAACATTTTGGTTTTGTGCCTGTTGTGTATTTATATTTTGTTGAAAAATTGCAGCTCCAATACAAAAACATTGATGGTTTGTTCCCAATATTTAAGTGGCTCTATGATGTTCTTTATTTATGTACTTGTCTTCAGAAAAGTCTGAAAATCTTCCATTCGGTTGTGTCAGTGGGTCATTTCACCTAAATCACAAAAAACATTTGTCCTTTAATGCCTTGAGATGGAACATTAATAAATTAAAAAATATATATATTTTAAATCATCATAGCTGATGAGAGTTCAGTTGTCTGTTTTTAAGTTTTAATTTACTAGAAAATTTGAGGGTTCTAATTTTAGAGTAGAAAGTTTGTTTTCATAATAATCCTGTGATGGATTATATTGTAAAATTAAGGTTTTGGTGGAAAAATGCAATGTTCAACAATGAAGACAAGAAAGTCTAAACCTGCTTTAAAAAATTTGAATAAAGCGACACAAAGAGAGCCTGGACATGAGAAATAAACAGTGAGTGATTCGTTGTAATTCTGAGAAATGAATCTCATTCTATGAAGCTGGAATGTTTCAGAAAACATCTTGAATAGAAGTCAGATAAACACATTTTGTAAAAACACAACTACACTGAAAAACATTTGTGTTACGCTGGAAAGTTTTAGCACTTTGAAGATCGAGTACACTTTACTGCAGATAGAAGTTTCTTTTACAAGCAAACCTCAGTAATCTACTGATGGTTATTAATATGGTCATTGAATTTTACGCTGCTTTTTCAGTTTTACTTAGATTGGCCAACAGCTTTTCGAGGTCATTTGTGAACGCTTTCCCTAACTTTTATTTATGGACTATACTGTATTTAAGTAACATTTTACATAATTTTTCTGCAGTTTAAATTGCCTACAATTGTTCTTAACGTTTTTGTTTATTGAAACAGTGACTTTTAAAACTGTTTCATTTAACAACACCTTCATTTTTCTTCAGTGACCAAACATCTGTTCACAGCTGCATTCACATCATGAGAACAGATATAACATCAGGTTGTCCTTTCTACTTTTTTATACATTTCATTATACGCAGCGCAGTCTGTAAATTCACAATTCAAAATATATTCTGCTTCATTTTAATTTGGAATATCTGAATACCTGAAGGCTTTTCTTGTGATCCAGCCTGCTGTAGTTGCTGCTTGAGAGGGCGTTGTCAACTATAGACAAACACAAAGACAAAATAATACATTAAAACTACAGAATCATGTAACCAAAATAAACTGGACCGCTGTCAGCCCGATGTAGTTTTGATAATATACTGTCAAAACATTTTAAAATATTGCTCAGATCTAAAAGAAATTACAGATTTCATACAGAATCTGAACTGTTTCCATGTTAAATTTTAAATAAAGAAAATCCTACGTGTGCCGCTGTGATTCTGTTCCTCTCCTCAAAAAGCAGTCGAGCATCGTGTCCTGTCTCTGGTCTAGTCCGGTCCGGCCCGGCCCCGGGCCTGGGGGGGCACCGTGTCTTGCATTAGCCCAGTCCATTAATTGTAGCCAACTATCCAATTATACTGGCCATATTCAGGTGCCCACGCTGGGAATCGGAACCACAACTTCACTAACCACTAGGCTGCTCAAGTCACTCCATACATTTACATCTAATTACCAGTTAACCGAGACATGTTCCCGCTGGGAATCGAACCTGCACTATTTAAGTGATCATAAATCGCTCACTTGTAATAAAGCATTTTGTCAACTTGCCAGCATGTTCACACAGGTTGTTTGTTACAAACGTCAGACAGATAAAAGACATAAATAGAACAAAAGGAGCCTAGAAAACGTTCCAGGTGTGTCCAAGTCTTTATTTTATTACTATTATCACTATCATTATGTCCGTCCACTGTCACGCACACCACTCACAGACCACGAGCATGAAGTTCTTCCAATGCATGAACAACTAAGACCTTCAGTGTTTCTGGTCACATCGTCAGCATTCTGAGCTTTCCAATGCGCTTGTATGCCAACCACCATAAACACCAGAGCCTCAGTGGAAACAACTGTCTCGTTAAATCCATCCCCCAGATCCACAACCGCTGCCATCGTTTCAGTTTGGGGATTGTATTGCACATGTTTTTTTATGGCTATAGGATCCAGCATCAGTGTCAACCATCCATATTTAGTCCAGTCCATCTTCTTCCCATCATCTTATTCAGACCAGGCTTGGCATCAACCGAAGTCAGCCACCTTTGTAAAAATAAAAAGTAGTAATTTAAACACTTTAACCCTGATAGAAAAAACTAAACTGAGGAAACAGCATATCTGAAAGCTCAAAATGTACCAGAATGCACCAGAATGCATTACGTGATGATTTGATGGGAGCATTAAGTAGGCTACCTATGTATTCAAATGATTCCCGCCATTTTCCCCGAGTAGAATTCAAGCCTGTCTTTCAGCTCTTCATTTATGAGGTTCTTCTCCCTCAAATCCTCAAGAAGAGCGTGCACATTCTTCTTTGCCCTTCGCTCCCGGATCAAACAATTCCTCTTCTCGTGCTCCAGACTCTCCACTCTAGCCAGAGCGTCATTAAGTCTGGCCTTTAGAGCAGTGGGAGATGAAGGCAAAGCGTAATTGTGATCCTAGAGGAAAGAGGGATGAAAATATTGAGTGATGTTGATAACTCATCACTCACAGATGTAGGTGGCCCACATTCTTAATCTCATCCCTCAGTCCCACTGTTGGCGCCTTGGGTATGAGTGCCTTAGTGTCATGGACACATATTCAACAACTACAGTTTGTGTTAATGTATGCTCATGTGTACTTTGTGTCTAAAATGAGTGGCAGAGAGCAACTGCGACAGAGGTTTTAATATGATCAGGGCCTTGATGCTCTCCTGTGTCTGAGAATACTGACAATGTTAGACTGAGGTTCAGCTTCATGGGAATGCTGAGGCAAGTCCACTGGCAGGCTCTCTTCAGCTTTCCTCGATGCTTGTGTGGTCCTTGATGGTACTTTCTAATGTAATGTAAGAAATATAATACAAGATTAAAAAAGTTTTCAGCATTAGAAAGTGTACTGTACTTTATTCCACAGATTTTTTTTTTTAAGAAAAGTGTGGCATTAAGTTGTTATCAAATGCTGACAGATATTAAAGAGTGAACACTTACCTTTTGAAAATGAGATGGGAAGTTAAAGACAGACGGTTTGACTCCATGTCTCAGCCGGACAATCTGCCCTGTCCTGTCAAAGTCCTCTGCCTGAAAGTGCTCACTGCAGAGCAAGGACCTCTCACTTGGCACAAAACCTTTACGTTTCACCGCCAGCTCCCATTGTCTCCTAAAAATATTGTCTTTAGGAAACCTTCAAAATGTGAGAAAAGCAGCCAGAGATGTAAAGAACATAATACATTTACTGTACATATAAAATACATCCAATATCTGTGACATATCTGTGACTGATCTTCTCACTGGACTCACTGCAGTCTAAAGTCTGTTTTTTCAGACCAGAGGCAGTTTATTGACGAAATAAAATGTTGTGTTTGAGACTGATTTGAAAATGAGTTGTTTCAGTAATAAGCAGGGGTCGTATTAAGTCCTGTGGGAGTTTATTCCACTCTTTAACTGCCGCTGTGTCCTCCGATTCGGTTCCCCTTTACGCTGATTTACTGCTGAATCGTGTGTAGGTGCTCTGTTACCGTGTGTACTTAAAGAAGAAACGTGGTGATACACACCAGGTAATAATACGACCAAGATATATGATGTAGAATGACCCGATCGTTATGGAGAAATAATCCAGGTAGGGTGAGGATTATACATCGTGGCCATGTCTGTACGTGTTCCAGTTAAGAATATGACCAGATGTATAATCCTCATCCTACCTGGATTATTTGTCCACAACGATCGGCTCATTCTTCATCATACATCGCGGCCGTATTATTACCTCAACACGCTTTAGCTTGTATCCAGAGTTTGGATGTCTTCTGTGGACATCACTACAACACGGTCCAACTCCTCATCACAGAATACAGGTCTGTCTGCCTGCACACACACAAAACATTAACAGAGTAATGTCCCGGTCCTTGTGTGTGTTGTTGTGTAAATTCCTCTGCCCCCCCATGTCACTTTCTCTGTTAGCTGACTCAGCTGGAGTCCTCTCCTCTCTGTCTCTTCCTTTCTGATGGAGCTACCAAACTCTGTTTCTGTTAAAGATAACGTTTTGTGTCGGCTTTAATAGAAGCTAGGCTAACGGACGTTAGCATTAGAGCTGTCCAGTTAGCTTACGTTACAAGCTAACGGCCCTGTTTCTTACCTTGCTCTACGTTTCTCGTCTCAAATTCGCCGTCACCACATTTTTAAAAAAACATTTGTATAGAAAATTTCTCAACCCTTTATTTTCTTATTCTTCTTTCTTTTCCTTTCTAATCACCGGACTGAAGCTGAATGGACATTTTCCTACCGAACTTCAGACAACAGGCTAGCATAGCAACAGTAACCAATGGGGGCGGGGCTTAGCGAAGGATCGGCGGCCAAACCATTTGTTGGGGTGGGGGGGGGGGGGGGGGGGGGGGTGGCGTTTGTAACTCATAAATCTAAAAAAAATATTTTTTCTCCTTCGCTCTTTTACTGGTCTAGTCTGTGGACGCGTCCTGTCTCCGGTCTGGTCTCGGTCCGTTCCTGGAGGGGTGCCGTCACCGTCCGGTCTGGTTCGGCCTAGGTCCTGGGGGGGGCGCCGTATCTGCATTAGCCCAGTCCATCACTCGCAACCAATTAACTCCGTAGACACGTTCAGGTGCCCACACCGGGAATGGACCTTTACATACATACATTACACCGTTACATCACTTGTTACATTTACATCATGTACACATTAACATCACTTATATTAACCCGGGTTACATTACAGCATACATTACATTACATATTACATTACATATACATTACAACCCCTAGCCAGGAATCGAACCCCTCCCACCTAGGTGCGGGGCGGCAACGTTACCGCTGCGCCACAGCACTGCTGGAGTTGCAGCACACATTTGCGCTACTTCACCATTTCACATTTACGTCACCTGACCTGCCCGTGATGACGTCAACCCCGAAGTGAGCTGGGATTGGCTCCAGCACCCCACGTGACCTCTTCTTCTTAGCTCCGAGTCCACGCCTGTTGACTTGTTTATAATTTTTATGAGTAAATAAATACCATTTTTTTTGTGATAGTTAATATTATGTAATATTTGGGTTAAAAAAGTTTCTAACTTGTTTTCTTCTTTGGATTGAATTGTACCCCCCACCCAAAATAATCCAGGGAGGATGAGGATTATACATCTGGTCATATTCTTAACTGGAACACGTACAGACATGGCCACGATGTAAAATCCTCACCCTACCTGGATTATTTCTCCATAACGATCGGGTCATTCTACATCATATATCTTGGTCGTATTATTACCTGGTGTGTATCACCACGTTTCTTCTTTAAGTACACACGGTAACAGCACCTACACACGATTCAGCAGTAAATCAGCGTAAAGGGGAACCGGAACTTGGGGGGGGGCGAATCGGTTGACACACCGACTCTCTCCAGCCTCACCTGTGGAAGGTGATTCCCCGGGACCTGGTGTTGATGTTCCGCTCATTGGAGCAGCCAAAGGCGGCACAAAAGTCCGGCATCTTCAGGTCTTCAGGATTGTCTGCTGCTGGGTGGGAAAACCGACATGTGTGGCGTTTTCAACAAACCAAACAGTTTGGAAATCGGTCGAGATTTCAGTGAATAATTCCGCCTCTGCTGGCCCTGTACCAAGATGGCGGCGCTTCCGGCACGTCACTCAGCAGGCAGGAGCGCATGCGTCCTGTATGTGCGTCACAAGGCGCATGAGCGGATTCAAAACGCGCAACCGCTAAAACCTATTTGGTGTTTTTACGTTCATGAACGATGACCATGAAAAGCTTTGAACATTCTGTGAAAATACACAGTAAGACTTTATTGATCGAGGGGAAATTCACCCAGTCAGGAGCTCATCAAAATGAAAATAAAAAATATGAAAAACAAAACAAAAAAAAAAAAACATTATGCAGTCAGCAGGGGTTGAAATACAAGTACCTCAGGATGTTTAGTCCGTTTCATGGAGAACTTCACAGGGAACTTCAACAGTTGTCTTTGTTGGAATGTACACAAGTATTGTTACGATGTGACTTAATTCTCTTGGTACATAGTACGGTCTCTATGACTTACTCTACATGAATAACATATATGGTGTCACTTGAATAATTCCACTTCTCACTGAAACTTACAGTTATAAAGTCAATATTGTGACAGTAATGTTCCCATCATATTTAAAATAATATTTAACGAGCTGTCGGGTTCCTCAGACCTGCAGTACCAGCAGGAGCCGCTGGGGGACGCAGAGCGGCGCTGCTTCCTGCGAGTCCCAACCGAGGGCAGAGGAAGAACGCAGCCCAAATCTGCGCATGTGCACTTCACCCTTCCACAACAGGAAGCACAACAGGAGAAACTTCACGGTTAAAATTATTATTATTATTATTATTATTTTTAATCTGGAACGGACTTCTGAGACAAACACATCCAGAAAAACAGGGAGGATCACCGGACGGCCTTTAGACCGGGACTCCGCCGGAGGAGTCTGATCTTCGGACGGATCCCACAACGTGAGTCTCATTAAATTAAAATTTCTTCCCGACAAAATGTCACTTTGTTTTCATAAATGAGTCGATTTAAAACATCAAGTTTATCAGCTGTTTAACTTGATGTTGCTGAATATTTACGACATGGGTTTGAGTGCTTTCTGTTTGTTGTTGCTGTTTTCTGTGTGTCTCTTTGTGTTATATGTTTTTTTAAGAAGAGTTTAATTGTGTGATTTGCGGAACATTTAGTTAAATATATTTGTCCTGTTTCACTTCCCCAGTGAAACTAAATGAGGGACTTTCCCAACTGAACTTTACACTCCTATGATCGATGACTCTCAGAATCAGATCCAGTATAAATAAAAATATTGATTATCAGGCTGAAATAACTGGACACTAATTTCTCTATGTCTGATAATAATGAAAGCCAGAGTTCATTTCACAACCCCCACCTTTATTTATTTTTATTTTATTATACTCTTTTGTACATGAAATGATAAAATATCCCAGCTGTTTGTTCTTTAAATCAAAAAGAGATTTAATTTCTAAAAGTATAAAGAGAGGAAAAGAGGAGATACTCACTATAACGAAAAGCAGGACCCATCAGTGCTTGAAAAGAGGTTCAATGTGATCAACGTTCAGCCTGTAAATTTATCAGTTTGTTAACTAATCAGCTCAGATTTATTAAATTAGTTCACACAGACTCAAAGTGCTTCACAGGTCTAAATAAAGATCAAAACTTGCTTTCTTTCTGTCAGATACAGGCCTGGACCAGACCCCCGCAGCACTGGACTCTGACATCAGATTAATTAGGCGTTTGTAAGAAGTTTGCACTTCAGAGGTCAAATATGACTCATGACAGTCCTGATCCTGTGTGCTTGTACTGTGGAGGTCATCTGGGTCATAATACAGTATAACACCAGAACTGTTGTAGTTTGTGTTGTTGTCTATTTGCTGTAACATCCACACACAACCAAACTGCTGAAACACAAAATGATATTAGCGTCTCTCTCTCTAAATTCAGTGTCATGCTCTTGAGTAGACCCTGAAACTGTCACACTTTGTATGTTGTGCACAGGACAAAAGTGAGGAGGCCATGTGGTGGTTCCAGCGGGGAATGTGCTTCCTGCCCGCCGCTCTGGTCATCTGGACGGCGGCGTCATTCGTCTTCGCCTACATCACGGCGGTGTTGCTGAAGCATGTGGATCCCTTTGTGCCGTACATCAGGTCCGTACTGAGTCTGGATTAGAGTACTGCAGTCATTGTGCGCTGTTGTTGTCAAGCAGGACTATTGTGACATTGTTTGTGCTTGTAGTGGTGAGTGTGTGATTAATCCAGTTGAACTAATTGTTAATGATTGTTAAAGAAGTATTAAAAACTGTGGGCCATTTTGCCCCCACTGCTTTTTGAACATACGTTCAATATTAAGTACAACAAAGAGATGAAGTAAAATTGCATCTATGAAAAGACAAGAAATAATTCTCTTAATTTTCTTTCCCTTTTGTGTGCGGCAGTGACACGGGAACGACGGCGCCGGAGAGGTGTGTGTTTGGCATCATGTTGGATGTGTCAGCCTTTTTAGGTAAGCCACACACACACACGGTGACATGTTGTCTGGTTATAGTCATGTGGATATTTAATGCTGTAATTTGTTCCGCGGTCCATCCCATTATCTCCAGTTCTTAACCCTCGAACATCCTGATTTAATGTCGCCATATTCACGAGTTTCAGCTAATGTCTCTAACCAACCGTAAAAAGACGACTGTATGCACCGTCCCAGACAGAACTGAGGTCACGATGGGAAGGGCTGCCTCCTTCCTTTCTTCATTTCTTACAGTTCAAGTTCTTAGGTTTGTCAAATTGACAAAAAAATTTGAGGCTTGGCAGCCAAGCAGCAGTCAGCCATTCTAATGAGTGTAGAAAAGAATTTCACAACAAGTGTAAATCACTCAAAGAATAAATGAAACGGTGCAGGAAGAACAAAGCCGAGCAGATGTGGAGAGGAGAAATGAAAAGAGTTAAATGTAGTGGAGTGTTTGAACACTTTCATACATTAATGTTCCAAAATAACTGAATTAAAACAAAATGTTTTCAGTTCTTAAAAAATTCTTTGATCCATTTCTGTTTGCGTGCATGGCTGCAGGTATAGCGACGGTGTACGTGCGTTACAAACAGGTGGAGGGCCTGACGGGTGACGACGGGCTCAGGCTCCACAGACTGAACCGCTGCGGGTTGGTCCTCGGCTGGATCAGCTCCTTCGGGATGTGCGTGGTCGCCAACTTCCAGGTGAGCTCTGCTGCTTCTGGATCCGTTCACACCTGTACAGTATCTGAACATGTCAGCAGAGTGTGTGTGTGTGTGTGTGTCGGAGCAGAAGACCACGATATTCTCCATGCACCTGGTGGGGGCGGTGCTGACCTTCGGGGTCGGCGCTCTCTACATCCTGGTCCAGACGCTGATGTCGCTGTACATGCAGCCCAACATCCACAGCAGGACCGTCTACCTGATCCGCCTCGGCATCGGAGTCTGGACGCTGAGCAGCATCATCAGCAGTATCCTTCAGTCAGAAGGAGCGGAGTCACAGCCACATGATGTTTCTGAGGAATGAATATTTGTTCGGTTTCCCTCTGTTGGGTTTGCTTCCTGCTTTGGTGTTTTATTTTTTTTTGTTTGTTTCATAACACCCAGGCTGAACTCGAGCAAACTTTTCGAGCAGAAGTGAAACGATCTTGTGAGTGCAGAGTAAAAGAATGCAACGACAAGATTTTACTTTCTTTTTTGAGAAAACAGGTCTGAAGTGTTAATGCTGGTCCCAGAAGCAGAATGCAACATAAATACTTTTGCTATTTCAAGTCAAAAAAAGACATGTACATATTCAATTTGATCAAAAACATCACCATGAGAACGTTCAACCATTCAACAGATTCAACAGATCCTTAACAGCCTGTCAGTGTTTGTCTCATCAGTCATCATGTACACCATTCTGGCAGGAGTGGACGTACCTCAAAAGCTGCACTGGACTCCTGGAGAGACGGTCAGTGGGCCTGTGTGTGTGTGTGTGTGTGTGTTCGTGTGTGTGTTCGTGTGTGTTTGTGTTCTCAGAAATTAAACTCTAACCACAATTAGCTTTCATCCAAACAAAATATCTGTGAGAAGACAAAAGACTGGACTCTGCTGCTCAGTTTGTTAAAACAAATCAAAACGCAGTTGAGTGCAATATCCAAATTTCAAGAACTTTTTTTGATGAAGGTAAAATGTTTCATCACATTGTTGTTCATTGTCTGACGCACAGAGACGCTCCACGACAAAGTTTGTTCAGTACAAGATCCATCAGAAGTCAGTTAGTGAAAGCACACTGTGTTTTTTCTCTTTGTAGCAGCTGCAGCATTAACGTTTTTATTTATTTTTTTATTTCCAGGGTTACACAGCTCACATCATCAGCACCATCTCTGAATGGTCTCTGGCCTTTTCCTTCATCAGCTTCTTCCTCACGTACATCAGAGACTTTCAGGTACGTTATCTGTGTCAGTGTCAGTTCTTTTTAAACGTCCAGGTTGAGTGCTGATGAAACTTTTTATTTATTCTCTCATGAAGAAAATTAAGTTGCGAGCAGAAGTGGCTTTGGAGAACAGTCACCTGTACGATTGGCCACACGGAGGCGTCTTCGTTCCTCATCATCTCAAACGTGAAGCCAACGAGTCGTCTCCGCTGCTGGCCGGAGGAACGTGACGACCTGCCTGCTCGACTTTCATACCAAATTTAACTTTGCTAATCTTCTTTAAATGGTTTTTATTGAGTAAAAAAAAACAAACAAACTACAGTAACTTAAAGGGTCAGTAGACTAAAACATAAATCATGTCCTCCCTCTGTCTGCGTCCGTCAGGGCAGGAAGATGTTTGACTTTTCCTCCTCAATCTCAGTTTAATGGCAGTGAATGGAGTTCACTTTGAGGTGTTGACAGCATGAAACACAGACCGGAGAAAACTGTTTCCTGGATTACAACCCAAACTATCTGATGGTGCCAGCAGAGGGAAGATTTTTATTTCACTTATGTCATTTCGATGAACTGATGATGAACTCTGTAAATCCAAATGTGACGATTTTGCACTTATTCCTCAAACCCTATCGGTGCTTCTTACTTTTTCCAGTTGGCTGCACCTTATATCAGGATTTTATTTTTTTCTTGCTGTTATAAATGACACCTGCTGTTTCTTTCACATTTCCATAAAGACCACTGAGGTTCATTTAGTGGAAATAAAGCAATATTTTTTCTTTTTAAATGAGCTAATTGATTGATGAACTGTGAGGCTGAGGCATTTCGTAGTTCAGTCGTAGTTTTTGTCAGCAGTTTGTTTTATTCCTTTTGTAGGAGGCTGTTTTTATTGATGTCGGGCGTAGAACCGAAAGAATGTAAACAGCTTCCCCTGCTGGAGTGTCGGAAGACAAATAAACGCGAGTTACTTTAACACGAAGTGTCCACCAGAATGCTACATTCACGTCTTGTATATCAAATTTGGGAAATAACAGTAATTGTTTCATATTCTGTCACTGAAATCTGATTATTTTGTTTCTCAACTTCTCTACAGAATTGTCTTGTTAACCATAAACTTTATATTCAGTGTTTATTTACAGATTATCTGAAGTATAATAATGATACTAATTAATGTGAGAAATACAGTTTCTTGAAAGTTGTCTTGTTTACGCCGGTGTTCATATCTAACAACCTTAAATGCATCCCATTGCAGCAAAGCAACGACCCATTCATAAAAAATCATTACGTCATAGTCAGAAACCGTAAATTTAAAGGTCTTCACGCACGGAAGCTGCATTTTTAAATAAATGTTTTCTGAGAACATACCAATACACATAAAGGCGACCTTTCAGCCCAATTTGATTATTTAGACAGCGTCATATAGAAACCTGAACAGCTCTGTGTCACTGTGTAGTTTTTTATACATTTGTCTCCATGTGTGTCCAAAAAAGGAACAAGACAGCATAGATTGGTATTTTCTTAAAACTACTATAATACATACTAAACTGTATTAAATGTACCTCACCATGCTTCTTACAAATAAATAGACTTAAAGTTAAATGATACTTTGACTACACAGCTTCCCCATCTCGCTCCGACACCTGTCTCGATCCTCTATTTTACACTTCCTCTCATCTAAAGGAACAAAACCACTCACAGAAAGTCCCACAGATATGGAAGCAAGTACATGACGAGTTTTAATTTTCTCATCAACCGCATGACGTTTCTATGCAAAGCGTACATTTTAAAAGTCCCCCCCACTTTTTTTTTTTTTTTATACACACACACCAAAGAAAAAAAAATGCATCGCAAATTTGGCAAACTGATTTTAATATTACTTTTTATACCAGCCATACATTATGGTGCCTCGTCAACCCTGATCATGCACAACATAAATCCTCCACCTCTCAGAATCCGTTGAAGATGATGTTCACACCTGTCAACACTCTGCTGATAATCCCAAGTGATCATCAAAAGTATAATAATATTACAACACATTATCATTATTAATAATAAAATGAATGGCTTAAACATATATACATAAAGTCATAACAATAAATAATGATGGTGAACTAGAGAAGCAGCTTTGTCCATAAAAATCTAAATTAAAAACATCTGAAGCTGAGAAACATCACAAAGAATGAAAAGAAATTTTAAAATATTTTCCTCATCAGACATTAAAGGATCAGTTCACCCAAAAACCCAAAGTTTTTCCACTTTCATTAGTATATTTGTGAAAGAGTTAAAGATCATTAGTGATTTTTCTGTTTTTACCCAAATCACTAATGAAACTAAACGTTTCTCAAAAACAGTATCTGAGATTATGAAATAATTTAAACCATCATGAGTTGCAAAAGTTTTACACAAGATTTATTGCTCATCGCTGGTGATGCCTTCAGTGTCACAACTGATAGATGAATCTGACAATTATTTTATTCAATCAATCAATTTAGCTGTCAAATCTATTAATGTTGTTTAGTTTTAGTTTGACTGTCCAAAATACGATCAGCTCATCAAATTACAGGCTAATTTCTGCAGCCCTAAATTAATGATATGTAGACACCAACAAGCCAGCAGATAAAAGTGTTTGAGACACCAGATTTAGTGTTTGTTAAATAAAGTTTTGTTTTTCACATGAGCGAACTGGGCCTTTAACATGGAGGGAAGAATCAGATGAGGAGCAGAGGGAGATGATGAAGGAGAATTTCAGCAGGTAGGGAAACGTTCCTGCAAGTGTTATAGGAACAGGACGGCAAACTCCAAGATGGCGATTGGCAAGATGTTTTTGAGTTACTTAACAAATCAGTGGGCCCGGAACAAGGCTGATGCCAACAAGCCGAACAGATTCATTACCCTCTCAGGCAGACACGCAGTGATTTCATTGTATTATTTTTCTTTTTTCTTTTTAATCATCGCTAAGAGTTCAGACGGAAGCTATGGCACGAGCACATCCTGAACAGCTGAGCAGACAGTTTAGAGACTGACAACATTCGGACGTCACACATGAGCGCACAGTCGCTTTTCAAACCTTTTTCCTCCATCGAACAGGAAATCCATTTTGTCCAAACTAAAGTCAGGTGTGCAGCGGTTTCCAGTTCTCTGGGGATGTTGTGCAGGGTGGCAGAAAAAAGACCGTAGGGCTATAAGGCATCAGTGGGCGGAGCCACAACAAGGCCGACAAGCTCCGAAACGCCTCAGCAGCAGTTCCCAGCCCTGAACTCTGTCTTCGCTTCGCTCCACCCGAGCGCTAAAAGGCAGATCCGTCACAGATGATATTCTGGCCTTGGCCGGGGAACAGCTCCATCTGCCAGTACCGAGGGTCAGCGTACACTACAGAGGTCAAAGGTCAAAGGGAACAACTGTCAACTGGGTGTCCAAAGAGCTTCAGCAGCCGCGTGGACGTGCAGAGAACAGACACTGACAGTAAACATCTCAGTTCAGCTTTCAGTTGCTGTATTCACATTTCCTGCCTCACTTCAATTTCTTTAGCTCATCTCCTGTTAATCCTGCTGTCATTTTTACACTGTTTGCAGCATTTTAAGACAATTTATTGAAATATTAATTAACTGGCATACTCTGTCGACGATAAAAAATTATTCTTCATGCATAAAATGTGCAGGCGAAAACCTCCATAATTTATGTTTCTGTGAATAGTAAAATTATCTGTATGAGAAATTGTTGAATAGAAGATAATTATCTAACTGCATTCATAATGTATTAGCTGCATAAAAAGCGCACAAATCATCTCCATACATTTAGAGGCTCTCAGTAAACATGTATATGTATTCATGCACAGAATGTATTTGTCGGGGGCTGTTATAATCTTTTTTCTGCTCTTGATGTTCAGATCACATTAAGCTGTTCTCTGTGCTGAAATGTGCAGGTCTTACCCATGTCTCCAGGTGTCAGCCACAGGTTGAAGGAGCTGCAGTGTTTCTGACAGCGCTGAACAGGTAGAACTCGAACTGTAGGCAGCCCCTCCCCCACCACCAGCCAGCCCAACACCCCGACACCCTGCAACACAGTTACAAACTCAAAATTACTCTCTCCTTTGGGAGCTCCACCAAACTGTATTCAGCAAAATTATGGTGTTGTTTTTTTAAGTTTTATTTCAAAGAAATGCTCTAAAGTTTCTGTCATTCAGTCAGTAACTATTTAGTCTTCCAGTCTTGTAAGCGTAGTGTTTTTAGTGCAGACACATAAACTCAGCTGGACTCACTTTGCTCTGGGAGTTTGTGCTGTGAGTGACCAGGCAGCGCTGCAGGATGGTCCCGGCACTGTCCAACAGAGGGCAGAGCTCAGCCTTCGGAAAGAGCCACCTCAAAACCTTCTCCCGAGTCCCAGAGCTGAACCTCCTGAGAAGAACAGCACGACAACCACATCACAGTTAATCAGAAGTGTTTTCTACTTAATGTAGAGTTTCTGCTGTGACAGATTTGAACATAGTTGTCTACCAGAGCAGGGTGAAGTTAGCGGGTCCCTGAGGGAGGCCGAGATTGTGGTTCTGCAAACCATCATCCTCCTCCAGCAGGATGGACATAGACCCTGAATGGGCCAAGTAGAGCTCCTCAAGCTGCTGCCGCTGGATGCTGAGAGACTCTCCACCCTGCAGAGACAAGGAGGAACACAGAAACCAGCATCAACAAGCAGAAAATGGTCAACATAACAATTTGAAAAGTCTGCAATATTCATCTCATCTGATTCTGGAAAAGATCAAAACATCTCTCCAAAAATCTTTCTCTGTTCTTTCAGCACCATACTGTCCAAATTTACACTGACTTGAAAGTGTATATCACTAACATTGAAGTGTAAGTGATCCAGAATTCGGCTCACTTTCTGTTTCTAGATCAGTGTGAAATAGATTCGGTGTCTTTGGGTGTGTCAAGTGGAGGCAGATCTCTGACCTTCAGCAGGACAAGCTGTGGCCCCCGTCGTAAAGTCACGGTCCCTCGAAGGCTCTCTGGTACTTCCAACACTGAAGAGATCTCTGCACAGCCTGAACAGTTAACCAGGCTCTGCCTTAGAGAGCCGGCACTCCACCATTCATGAAAGCCTGAAAACAACGACAAAAAACTTAAATTCATTCCTGCACTAGAGGAAACGACAGGTGGTCATGAAAAAAGGAGGACACTGGGAATTATGAATATCCGTGCAAACCTTTGTGAGACTCATTGGATTCAACCCAAAACACTTAAGCTGAGAATTTAAAAGACACACTGTGACTGACCAATACTCTTCATAGACTGTTCAATTATTCCTCTCTTAGAAAACTTTAAAACTACAGTGTGATTGTGTTCAGACCTTGCAGGTTGTACTTCTTGGCAATAGGGAGGGACAGCAGACGCACGTGGCTGAGTGGGGACGACCAGTTATAACAGCCCAGATTGACCAGACCCAGCTGGGGGGCACTCTGGGGGTAGGTGAAGGCCAGAACCACAACCAGCAGGAAGCCCACTGCCACCACAAACTGAAAAGACAACAGGGGAGTTACGAACACAGAACAAAGCATAAAGCTTTAGGCACTGTATACTCTACGATGTCCAAATATTTTCTTTTACAACAAGAAAAATTATATTATTGATATTTCCTGGATCCTCAACTTTTATAATGATTTAGAGCTCAACGTGAGACTTCAGCTGCCTGAATAAGACAAACCGACTTGATACCTTCCAAAGTTAACATTTTTAGTGTTAAATTCCTGTGCTGGTTTCCTGCTGAGCTGCAGGGAAAAAGAGAGACTTTTAACAACATACTAAAAAGGGTTTTAGTAATGATGAAAATGAGAAGCTAGAAAAAGTAACCAATGATCTACATGTCCTGAATGTTTTAGGTGAACTGGCTTTTCAGTATGAAGCCTTCGTAATGTCACTGTAATATCTGACCTTGATGGTGGCTCTCAGCATGGGGAACTGGGGAGGCTCCCTCCTGGGCTCGTTGGTCTCCAGTACTTGCTTGATAAACCTCTCAATCTCCCTCTCTGACATGCCGTAACGATAGCCCGACTGGCGCAGGATGTCGATGCTCTCTGACAGCTTGTCGTAGATACACGGCTCACTCATTGTCGTTCCCATGGCAGCAGAGGTAGCAGCGGCGGCTTCTCGGTCCAAAACGTCGATCTTCAGCTGCTGTGGGGTCTAAGAGCATGGCATCGTCTGAGAGGTTAACTTCTACTTCATTACCTCAAACTAAAGACAAACACAACAACCAGGGAGGCAGCTTTAATTCTGTTTGAATATTGTTTTGATTCGGTTTATAAAATCAAAATGCTTGTATACCTCACATTAACTTCATGTCAACAACCATAAAACAGTAACTTGTTTGTTAATATTTCAGTACAGTAGGAGACTTTGAAGTAACAACTCAATCTGTGTGAGAAGATCAAGAAAAGGAATCCACCAGAGTGCCAGTTTAGTGGGTCGCTTTGTTAGAGATGGTATGAGTCTTGAAGAGATTATTTAGTGCTCTTCATTCACCAGCACAAAATAAACTTCAATTTCTGCCTTGTTTACAGAGATGGTAATGCCAGGCATTCTTTGCTAATGAGTACCAACATCGCTGCGTCTGCCAGTCTTTTTCTGGTCTGATCATTAAGTCTATCTGTTTGCCAACTGACATGACATATAAAAAATATAGTTCATCGTCCTATTTCTCAAAGGAAACTGGTGAAAGGGAAATCTAGGCCAGCTCAAATTAGACAAAAACAGCGAGGTAGCTTTTAGTTCAAAAACACTTCATACTAAAACCAGACTGACGGCATCTGTGGGTGGATGGAAACGATCTGCAGTTTATGAATCACACAGTTCTGTCTGTATTCAACAGTAAAACATCAGAAATGTTCCGTTTATAACCAGTTAAAACGGCATTTCGGCGTCCTCCAACGGCTGCGTGACCACAGAACCGGAGCAGGAGTTAACTAAAATTAACTTTACAAAGTAAATGTTAGAAAGGGCATGATTATAATAGCGTGTGTGATTTAATAAATTATTATTATTATTAATAATAAAGCTGGAGAGCTGCGGTGTCCAACGTCAACAGTCGGTCCCCTGACAGGTTAGCTTGTCTTTGCTAACTTTAGCTAACGTTTCCAGTTTCCGTCCGGAAATAAACTCCAGAAACGAACTGACAGTCTCACCTCAAACAGAGACCCTCCACCGGAGAAAACACTCTCTCATATCTGGACTCTTGACTTAATATTTATAGTTTGTTATTAAAAAAATAAAGAAAGAAAGACAAGGTTACTTTTGAGCTACTTAGACATGTCAGCCACAAATGGACGTTCGTCTTCTTCGTTGGTGTTTGTTGGATTTTTCGGCACTTTTTGGCGCCACTGGGCGTCTCACTGCCCCCAACAGGAAGAACGGCGAAACTGCGTCCATCACAAATAAGTGCTGGATATATTTATATATCAATATTGGAAATAAAGTTATATTATGCGATATTATTGTCATTTATAGCAGAAAAAGTATGTGAATCAATCAAGTGAATCAACTCATACAGAACACTTGTGCTGGCTTGAAGTAGCTAATTATAACATATGGAGAATATTACCTTCAAGACCCAGAGTGTGTTTTATTTCACAAACTGAATTTATTAGTTTAGTGACACTACCGATCCCATCTGTAGTCTTTTTATGGAACACTGATATATATGCATATATTTATTTTTTAAACCTTGATTTTTATTCTATCTAATGCCCTGTCTTTTATCTGGACCCTGATTCTGATTCTCAAACTTTTAATTTGAGCTGATTATTTAAATTATCACGCTTTTACTTGTCATTTGTTTAGTAATGTTTATAAAACTAAATATAGAAATAAATATAAAGATTGAAAACATTCTTTGAATAGAGAACTTAGTGACTTTAACTTTTAACTGACCTTTAACTTTAACTTTTATAATGGATCAGACATGAAAACACGTTTCGTAAAAGTAAGTTTGTAGCCAATGAAAAGTCAGAGAATCACTTTGTCCCCGCCCCCAAACAGAACCAAAACAACAGGCTGGCCAATCAGGGCGAAGATTGTCCACCGGAAGTTGCAAGCCTGTTTCCGGTTCTTGTGCAATCGCGAAACAGAGTCGACGTCAAGTTGCAGAGTGAAACTGCGGAGAAGACGAAATACAGTAAGTAAAATAACATCTTTTACCCTTTTTGTCTTTCTTTAAACTACTCTAAACATAGGATTGAAACAGATTCTATTATTAAAATAATCTAATGAAAACACCCTAACATATGAGTAAATTATCATTAATAAAAAATTAAAAACAAAACAACCCGGTGTTGGATCTTAAATAATGATCAAGAGGAATTATTAAGCATTAATAGTTATGTAGTTTTAAAATGTTGACAGTAACATCTAACATCACTTCAGGTTCGGTTCAGTTTATCATACTTTTTACTTTACTTTACTTTGGAGTTTACCCACACATTTCTTCAACAAACAAAAACGAAATATTGTTTATTATTTACTTAATTCGTTTTTAATCATCAGAGCTGCTAACAGTTTTAAAGTAACACCAATAATTTACGGTAATATAGATTCCAGTCTATTAAATGAGATCACAATCTATTTTTTTCTAAATGAATTTTTTATAAATTTTATTGTGAAAGCCGTGACCGGAAGCAGCGGTGTTCATTGTGTCCGCTGTGAGTTGTCGTGACTGACAGCAGGCAACTTCTCCAGCCGAATTATTTCTATTTTATTTTTAAAAAGTCCTTACATCGTGATTAATCTCCGTCTTTCTCCGCCGGAGCCAGCTCTTTAATCCGGTCCCAGCCGGTTTTATTCTGCTGCAGCCGTTACCGGAGGAGGTCAGCGGGGTTTCCCGGTGAAACCAGCCCGACGCCGAGATGCTTTCCTCGGGCAGGACCGTCTCCTCTCGCCTGCTCAGGCCGGTCACATGTCTCTCTCTCCGGCTGGGCTCCGACGGGAGAGCCGCCAGCTCTCTGCAGAAAGGTACACAACAGCCCCGAGGGGGCAAAAAAACTGCCGGTTTAACAGCCGCATGGGGTAGTTAGCATACAGCTAATCCCAAAGTGACGCAGTTTGGTAGAAAAGATGAAACGTCCAGTAAAGACATGTGGGTGAAAGGAAAGACAAAATAATAATACAAACCCTCCAAAAACTACAACTGGATGACTGACTGAAAATCTATGTATATCAACTTTTATAATTCATTTACAGCTCTGGTTCAGTTTGTACATTTCTGCCATTTTTAATGTTTTAATTCAGTTATATTGTTTTTATACTATATAATAGTATATATAGTACACAGTACATATATATAGTTTCATTGTTATTATAGTGTTTAAAAAGTCTTAATTGAACATATTTAGTTAGTTTATGGTGCTGTTGAGTTGTTTTCCTTTTTACAGAGAGGTGTGTGTGTGGATGTAATACATTATGAGTATCACTAATAGCTATTATAATTAGCATTGTTTGTTTACACATATGTAAAAACTAGGAATACACAGTAATTATGAAAACAGAACAACGTGAAGGAGAATTTCAGAAAAAAATCTGAATAGGTTTCAGAATGGCTTTCCCCCAAAAAATGTGTCAATAAACACTGAATGTCATAACTCTCATGGGAGGTGGAAACAAAAACACTGCTCTAATGAATTAGGTTTGCACATCATTTTCATTAACTGTATTACATTTGACAACATTGATTACATATACATGAGAAATGTAATAATAATTATATGTTCATTGAAATAGAAGTCATGTTTAAAGGCCACATAAAGGAGTGGTAAATTTTCAGCTCTTGAGAATTGTCTGCACTCCGCATAAACATTTGAGGAATGTCTACTAATCTGCCTCTGACGCAGGATCATAGAGAGCTGAATGAATTCTGCCCGAGACCATCTGACCGTTCTGCCTGTTGTTGTTTTGTGCTTCAGAGATGGTAAAGAAACGTGAATTGGAGAAAGATGAGCTCCGCCCCCTCTACATGGACTTCCAGGCCACCACACCAATGGTAGCTATTACTGGCATCGTTGTCATGGTTACAGATGATGTTTTCATGCCTCTGCCCGCCTGAACAGTTTGAATAAGTGTTTGTTTGAGTGCAGGATCCCCGTGTGCTGGATGCCATGCTGCCCTACCAGGTGAATTACTATGGCAACCCTCACTCCAGGACACATGCCTACGGCTGGGAGAGCGAGACCGCCATGGAGAAAGCCAGGAAGGTAGAGAGAGAAAGAGAAACTTTCATCATGCATATGATTAGCCTTTTATTACACTACACTGTGTAGTAATCTTGAAACCAATTGTTGTATTCAGTCATGTTAGTCATTCCCATCAGGTCATAATTTCAGAGAGAGACACCTTCACAATCTGTTCTCACTCTCTTTCTCTCTCTCTGAGCAGCAGGTTGCTGACCTGATTGGAGCTGATCCCAGAGAGATCATCTTCACTAGTGGAGCCACGGAGTCCAACAACATGGCCATCAAGGTCTCACTTTGCACTTGCTGTTCATCCTTCATGTTATAAAGAGAGCCAGAATACAATAAATCCAATCACAACACTGTTAGAACACAATTACAATGAGACTGAACATACTAAAACAGCATTAGAATGAATAAGGAGAAATTCAAATGTATGAGATGATAAACACAACAAACGTAAAAACACAAATACAGAATAAAAATGCTTTACGAACATTAAATAGAACACAGTAGGAACAGTAAAACAAAGTGGTAACAAAACCCAGACTGTATGACATCACCAATAACCCCCCCCGCCCCTCTCTCTCTCCTGCAGGGTGTGGCCAGGTTCTACCAGGCCAAAAAACGTCATGTGATCACCACACAGACAGAACATAAGTGTGTTCTGGACTCCTGTCGAGTTCTGGAGTCCGAGGGATTTGATGTGACGTATCTGCCTGTCCAGAAAAATGGGCTGGTGGACCTGGAGGTACACACATAGAATATACACACAATACATTCAGATCGCACAGGAGGAGGTACGGAGGGAATACCACACATGCAAAGCTTGCAAAACATTTTAAAAATGTGTGTCTTTGTGTTCAGCTGCTGGAGGCTTCCATTCGTCCTGACACCTCCCTGGTGTCGGTGATGACTGTCAACAACGAAATCGGAGTGAAGCAGCCCATCAGTGAAATCGGTAAGAATGACAACACAAACATGCTGTGTAATGATCCAGAATAAATCATGTTGCAGCGATCCACTGGGCAGCCCTAATCCCATTTAGTGTTGATTCACTGATCTCCATCCTTTCTGTCCACAGGTAAGATTTGCCGTTCTAAAGGAGTCTTTCTCCACACTGATGGTGCACAGGCAATCGGAAAGATTCCCATCAACGTCTCTGACTGGAAGATCGACTTGATGTCCATCAGTGGTCATAAGATCTATGGACCCAAAGGTCGGCCAGCCCAACAGTAATGAACTGATGAGGCTGATCTAACTGTTAAGTTTTGATTGTTTTGTGATACTTTGTGTGTTTACAGGCGTGGGGGCTTTGTACGTGCGCCGCCGCCCCCGGGTGCGCCTGGAGCCGCTGCAAAATGGCGGTGGGCAGGAGAGGGGCCTGCGCTCTGGCACCGTTCCCACCCCGCTGGCTGTTGGCCTGGGAGCCGCCTGCAGCATTGCTCAACAGGAATTGGAGGTAAAAGAAACACACCCAAATAGCTACTCATTAAATACACTCCAACATTCAGGAATTTACCGGTGCCTGTGTGTGATTGTGTGCAGTACGATCATCAGAGAGTGTCCATGCTGGCTAATCGTCTGGTCCAGAAGATCATGTCTGAGATTCCTGATGTCATAATGAATGGAGATCCATATCAACGCTACCCTGGTGTGTACAAACACACAAATGCATACACACACTGTCACATGCTTCCATTTCATCCTGCTGTAATACTGAAAGTGAAAGTCCTAATTTTACTTTTAAGGTTGCTTTCAGTTTTATATTGATGAAAAGGTTATATAATAATGATAAATGGTTCTAACTGCAGTAGAGGAGGCAGACGGACTTAAATTACTTTGTGCTTTTCAGGCTGTGTCAACTTGTCCTTTGCTTACGTGGAGGGAGAAAGTTTGTTGATGGCACTGAAGGATGTTGCTCTGTCATCTGGCAGGTCAGACACACACTCTTGTTCACAGAAAGACAACTGAAGCTTTATTTAGAGCTGGTTCTCCTGATGAGTCAACCAGATTAAGATACAAACAATCAACACTTACAGTTTTTTTTCAACCCGCTTTTCAGTTTGTTTTAATGAGGAAGAAGATGGGTTCAATATGTTATTAGACTGAAGATGCACAAAGCCATCAAGATGGCTTCAATTTCAATGGACCAGAAAATTAAAGCGTGAGCCCAAATGGATAAATATATATGTACGTGTGTGTTTGTGTGTGCGCAGTGCATGCACATCTGCATCTCTGGAACCCTCATACGTCCTCAGAGCAATCGGAGCAGATGAAGACTTGGCTCACTCTTCCATCAGGTACATCTTCACTTTAATTTAATAAGAGCAAGATCATAAATCTGGTCAGAATTGTGATAACAATCCAGATTTTTTGTCACTTTATTTGTCACATTAGTGAAATAACTTTTCTTCAGGAGTAGAAATTGTGATCCTGCTGGTAAGCAAAGCAGGATCAAGATCAGTTTTTTGTTTGAAATAGTAAAAATATTAAAATATTTCTTATAATTGTAATTTTTAATCAGGATGATTAATCCCAACTGTATTCCAATAACTATTCTACAGTGAAGACTGAATGACGGTTGAATAATATTTGGATTCATTAACTGTAGATTTAATTTAAACTTATCTAAAACTTCGTATGGCAGGTTTGGTATTGGTAGGTTTACCACAGAAGAAGAAGTGGACTACACAGCAGAGAAATGTATCCAACAGGTCCAGCGACTCAGAGAGATGAGGTGAGTTCAACATTGGTCTTACTTTGTTAGTTCTGTCTGTAATACTAAAATGTCTAAATTAAATGATTGGGTCTATCTGCTCAGATCTCTTTTTACTGACTTCAGGTTTGACAGGTGCTAATATTGTTATGGCAAACACTTAATAAAATGTCTATTTGTCTGTCGGTCCATCTGTCAGTCCGCTGTGGGAGATGGTTCAGGAAGGCATCGACCTGAAGAGCATCAAGTGGACGCAGCACTAGACTCCTCCCAGTACTCGCTTGCTTCCCAGCTGCTGATGATGATGATAGTTCCTAGACGCTTCTGGGAACAGACCAGCTTTTCCTTCCTGTATACAAACACGCACAAACTTCCTGTCTGACTTGAAGTCTGTTTGTAGCTGTAATTTTGTGTCTCTGTAGGTGCTCCTGTAGTTGCCCTCTCAGGAGATATTGCTCAGAGTCGACCAACATGTGAGAAGTCTTTCTGTCGTTTGTCAGAGCTGTGACACCGTGGTCCCGTATCACAAACTGAATCCTTTGCAGTCCGACTTTTATGGGCTACCTGGCTGCAACGAGCCTGACTTGAGTGATCCTGATGATGGTATCACAAAGCTGGTTTTGCTCAGAGTTTACTAACCCAGACAACTGATATAATATGACAACAAACAGTGATACATTTATTTTACTGAGGCAGCAAAAGGTGAAATTTTGTGAGGTGGTAGTTTATTCTCTCTGGTGTAATTGTGGGAAGAAAAGTGGTTCTTCTCTATGGAAATGTTTTTTGCTCATTTGTTGTTTTCTCTTATACAAATTGCAATCTGGAATCATTTTCTCTTGTGCTCATTTTTACTATTTAACTAATCATCATAACATGTAAGAGGACAGGGAAGTTTCTGAGTGCGTGATGAGAAAATTTCCCATCCTTTGAATTAAAAATGAACCAGCTTTATGATACCAGAAATACCAAAGTGAAACCCAAAGGTGCCCAGTGAAACGCTAAACTCTAAATTCATGATACAGGCTCAAAATGAAATGTTAGTCAAAATGAAAGGGTAGTTTCGCTTCAGCGAGGTTACCGATGGAAATTAAAAGTAGCAGACTGAGTCCTCTGAACATCTGATGATTAACTAGTTAGACATTTTTATCTGAGGATTCACAGACAAAGATCTCCTGCCCTATTCACAGATGATACACCTTCACGTCATGCCAGTTACTCCACAGCCGTTCTTAGCCAACATCCAGTGTTATCCTTTGCAATTTCTCCACTGAACACTCTACAAGACTGAAGCTGTGATTTGATCACAATCAAATTTTTAAGAGGATGGAGAAACAGTCTCAGTTGAGTTCTTCACACATTGGCTGTCTGTCACACTTCTGTTACATGTGTCAAAATAACCCTGACAGTCTAAATGTAAAAGAACTGATGATTTTGATTCTTGTATTGTGTTCCTGGATGACATTAGACAAGCCTTTAATTCACATTTACAGACTATGGCATTTACTGTCTATTACCGTTGCACTTGTCCTATACAGTATATTTTCCAATAAAGTGCAGCTTCATGATCATCCATTAAAATTGTGTTTTAGTTTTATTTAATGATTGTTTTTATGCAAGCATTTTCATTAGCTGTTGCTACATGCCATTACATTGACAGTGCAGCCAAAGTTAGCTTTTTAAATTTGCACGAGGGCCTTTGTAAAAATAAACAAACTCATCATAAAGAACAATTTACAGCACTCTTGAGAACTAATGATGCTTAAAATGCAGTCATGTGAGTAAAGGCAGCTAAAACACTATTAATCAGCTAGTATATATATTGAAATACTTGTTTGGAATATCACTACTATTTCCCATAATTTCCACAAAAAATCTGAATACATTAAATGGAGCATTAGCTCTTTATCTACCCTTATGCTGACATTTGTCAATACCAATTATTACTAATTTCTTGCCATGTCCATGAGAACTGATTTTAAATAGCCGGGAGATGCAGCTTTACAAGAGAGACGAGGCTAAAATGCCAATATAAATAAAGTATTACACAATCCACCTATTCATCGAATAATTATTCTCATGGTTCTAGGCTGGACTACTGTAACTCATCACTATCTGGATGTCCAAACAAATCTCTGAACGGCCTTCAGTTGATTCAGAACGCTGCTGCACGAATATTAACAGGAACTAGGAAAAGAGATCATATCTCTCCTGTGTCAGCTGCTCTTCATTGGCTGCCAGTAAAATACAGAGTAGAATTCAAAATCCTTCTGTTAACATATAAAGCTCTTAATGGCCAAGCTCCATCATATCTCAGAGAGCTCATAGTTCCTTACTGTCCTAGCAGGCCACTCCGCTCTCTAGATGGAGGTTTACTTGTGGTTCCTAGAGTCTCCAAGAGTAAATCTGGAGGCAGATCGTTCAGTTATCAGGCTCCTCTTGTATGGAACCAACTTCCAGTATCGGTCCGGGAGGCTGAAAACTTTCCTGTATGACAGAGCTTATAGTTAAAAAGTTAAAGTCCATCTACTCTTTAGCTATGCTGCTATAGGCCTAGACTGCTGGGGGGGAGGACTGAGCATCTCTCCCCTTACATGCACTGACAATAACCATGCTTCTCCTAAATCCCTGTTTCTCCCAGTTCTAAGAATGTGTACTCTTAGTGTGCCAGCCAGAGAAAGAGGAGTCAGAAGAAAGAGGTGCCAACAGTGTGCACCAAGAGATAAAAAAACAAGCTGTGTGCCACAGATGTGGTGTACACACCTCAGCATATTTCCCAATGTGGGTATGAGAGGGCAAAACTGAGGACCATGGACATGACACTGTCTTTTCAGAGCTACAAAAGAAAGCTGCAAATGTGTTCAAGCTGTGTGTGGTTCAAGGTGTTTGTAGCTTACTTTTGTAGTATAGTTGTAGTTTTCCCTGTGCTGTTTTTTTTTATAAATTAATCGGTTACCGGTCAGTTTTGATCAGGAACACAAAAGTTGTTATTTTGTGCCACAGTTTAGATCATTTAACTGGTTTCAAAAAAGTGACTTTGGTAAACATTTCAGTGAAGCACAGCAGGTTTCATCTTAGTATTTGTTATTGTCAAAATAATTTGTCTGTAATGTTTTTTTCTTTAAAAAAACGAGTGGTATGAGCTCAGTAAATGAGGCCTGTAGGACATACACAAAAAATAGAAGTTCAAAACATGTAATGTTTACAAGAGCTGAAGTTGACAAAAAGATCTAACACAACATTAGGTGATAATATATGTATTATTATGGATTTAAAATGGAATAAAATGATCCTGGTCAAAAGTGACTGAGAACACAACAGCAGGGTTAAAGGAAGTTTTTCCTGCTCATCGGGGGATCTGTTGGGTCTGTTTGGTCTGGACCTGCTCTTTATGTAAAGTGCCTTGATGTAACTTTGTTATGATTTGGCGCTACACAAATAAATCTGATTTGATTTGATGGTTTTATGAAGTGTGTGAATAATCAGCCTATAATAATCAGATGTATTGTTTGTTTACTAATTTATGAGCTATTTAACTTCTTCCAGTGAGAGTTGATTACTTTGTTGTGTGTTGTTGTTTGCTTGTATGTTTTTTTTTCTGCCGGCAGGGGGCGGTCCCGCTCTGACGTCAGGAGAGACGCAAACGCCGCGTCTTCTCGCGCCAGCACCGTGTGTTCTCGCGATGATTGACGCCGACATTTCGCGCACGCACCGAAGCATCCTGCAGAAAGACGAGCACAGAAGAAAAGAGTCCGCCGTTCATGAGCTAAACCTCAGTGTGTTTGTTGACAAATTACTCGGTAAGACTCCCAGCAGCGGCAGCCCGCTCAGTAACGCACTCACACCGGCAGCCCGGCTCGGGAGGAGCCGCTAAAAGCGAGCCTTCTGTCCGCTGCTCCGCTCCGACACAAAGCGAAGCTCCCAACCAGCTAGGTGGCTAACGTTAGCCTGCTCACACAGCTAAGCTAAGCTAAGCTAAGATAAGATAAGTCTTCCAGTTAGTTAGCCCCACGTGCGAGGGCCTCACTGCCCACAATTAATGTTGTTTAATGTTTTCAACAACGACTGTTTGGATAAACCGGTGAGGCCGTTTTTATCTTCTCCAAAGCCAACCGTCACTCTCAGCTAGCTAGCTGAGATATTGTTAACTTCTCCTTCCTGCGTTGGTCCGCTCGGCTCGTTTTAGTGTTTTTTTTTTTTTGTTTTGTTTTAATTTATTTGTTAGTTTTCTTCCCATTGTGGCCCTGATGGGGAGGCAGGATGTGTGAGTTTGACCTATGAAAAAGCGCTGTATGCATCTTAACTTCGGCTCCAATGGCGACCAAAGGTCACGCCCCTTGGCCGTGACGTCGCAGCACTCACAGGACCTCACCTGTTGATGTGAGCAGGTAGCCTGTTCGAGATGATCGACCTGCGTCAGGGAGACAGTCTGGGTCTCCTTTGGCCGGTTGTTTCACTGGTTTTAAGCCCCTTTCAGACATCCCCAAAGGAGGACTGGGGTCCTGCAGCTGCGTGTTAACTAACTTTTAAACCAAACATGGGACAACATACAGCTGCATGCCTGAAAGGGGCTGTAGTTCTGCACTACAGTTTTCTCCTCTCTTATTTGTGTTTTTGTTGTCTGGGTCGCAGTGCAGGATGTGCAGGTCTGTGTGTCCATTCCAGTAGAGCCAGACATTTGACTTTTGAAACAGATGGACAGAAAATGTACAAAAAGCACAGCTGTAGTTAAAGTCCATAATACTGTGTTGGAAAAAGGCTGTGAGCTCTGGACCTGGAGGATGCCACTCCACTCCTCTTTTCAGTTATATCATGTGTTGAGGATGACAACAGCATGTGGACAGTTACATATTCATGATGGTCCTTTGTTCTTTATGAATGGATTTGCTGCATTAGATTTTCCATGGTTGTTTTTCTGCCCATTCAATTGAGGTTCAGTCTTCTATCAGCTTTATTGTGAGTCTTTTTTCAAGTGACTGCAAACTACACCTTCAGTCAAACCTTTTTTTTTGTCTGACTTTGGATACTCTGGTTGCCGTTTATTCTCCTTTTGTCTTTTTTCTTCTTGCTGCTGTTGGTGCTTCACACAGACTTTGAGCTGGCTGACACTCAGAAGGAAGGATTGGATGTCCACAGTGGAAAAATAGTCATACATCAGTGTTGATGGGATTTGTCAGTGCTAAGGTTGAGCACAACATTGATGTTGGAGGTATTTTGATGAAAGATATGCACTAAAACATTCATTCATTTAATCATCTTCTACCGCTTATCCGTTTCTGGGTCACAGGGGGTTCTGGAGCCAATCCCAGCTCACATGGGGTGAGGGCGGGCTCACCCCGACAGGTCTCCAGTCCACTGCAGGGCCAACACACAGAGACAGACAGACCAACAACCACTCACACTTAGAACTATGGACAATTTAGAGTCACCAATCAACCCAAACATGGTATCTTAAGATGGTGGGAGGAAACCCACGCAGGCAGAACATGGAGACTCCACACAGAAGGGGCCCAGCAACTGAACCCGCGACCTTCTTGTTGTGGGGCAAGAGTTTTAACCACTATGCCACTGTGCTGCCCAGCTAAAATATTTTTCAGTAATACATTTTATGAGCTTAGATATTAGTAAACTAAAATTCTCCACCCTGAATTGCAACTTAAGCCTGACGGTCCAGGATCATGGTTAGAGTATCCAGAGTATCTTGAGATGTTTGTGGAACAGAGTACTGCTCAGCTGGACGTGTTTGTCAGTGTTAGTTGGCCTGTTGAGCGCCACCTCTCTTCTGTTTGCTTTCTCTTCTGATCAGCTGCTGTCTTTTGTGCTGTGCTGTCCAATCAGTTTCCGATGTTGCTCTGGTTTATATAATGCTAATGTTGCTCTGGTTGATATAATGCTAATGTTGCTTTGGTTGACATGATGCTCATGTTGCTCTCGTTCTGGCTCTTTAAAAATGTTGGATTGTGTTGCAGCTCTTGTTCTTGATGACATGATGCTATTTTTTGTTTGTTTAAAATGTATTGCAGATTTGCTGGTTGCTATGTGGCTTATGTGGTGGGAATCGTGCAGCCACAAGCTGTAATGCCACTTGCTGATTTTGTGCTTCCTCAGGATTGAAGAACCAGCCAGATCAGTCCTGCTCACAGGTGTTTGGTTTCTTGTAGCAGAATAGGTGCTTGGTTGTGGTTTGTTGTTTGCAGGCTGGTACAGGTGGTGTTTGCTGGCTGATTTTATGTAGGTCAGCATTTCTGATCTGCAGTTAAGTACATTTTCTTGTTCTGAGAAAGGTTTGAGTTGGGTAAGACTTGCGATTCACTGCCAAGCTTTAGCTTTAGTCATGATGGGTTTTGGTTTCTCTACTGTCAGGTAGGAAATCTGCAATATTTTGGTTTTCCTGCTGCTTGTTTTTGAAAGTCTCTTGTGGTTGTTGACATGACGACATTTTGTAATTTCATTTATGTGCTATGTTTAGATCAAAAACATCCTTTTAGTTGTAAGACTGAAGTCACACAATGCTTTTTTTATATTCAGCACTTTGATAAGTTTTAGGTCTGCAAGTTATGAAGCGCAATCTTAAAATGTGCAGCCTGCCACCAGATGTCAGTCATAGGAAGCTAATCCAAAAGTCCCTGTTAGCCTGTTCTGTAAACACTGAAGTTCCACCAAAACATATTGAACAGCAGTTTATGTTTTCTTGACCTTTTTCACCAAGTTTCAGTACCCTACAGGTTTCATTTGTCCACTAAACAGAGAATGTATTCATAGTTTAGTAGCATTGGTAAGTTGCTAGTTGCATGACATTTATGGGGGTTTACTGTTGCACAATATATTTCACACAAAGGTAAAATCCCAGGAATATCTCTAAACGGCATTGTAGAAATACTCACCTTTGATGCATGCTTGCTCCAGAAAAAGAAAATTGGTGTACTTTGCCAACTAATTAAAGATTTTGCGCACTCAAGAATAAAAATCCAATGACAAATGTTGTATTTGCACTGTAAATCACATTCCCCGTCTTAATTGCTTATAATTTGTCAGTAAAACCATTTGTGACAGCTGAAAAGAAAATGTGCCATTTGTAGCTTCAGGATCAGCTCTGTGAGTTTGGAGATCTGATGTGTTTGGTTCCCCTCTCTTACACTTTCTATAAGGTCTTTATTGTGTGTATCCTCATCAGAGATTTAGCTTTTATAAATGTTTGCCAAACATTAACACCTTTCCCTCATTTATTACTTGTCATGTATTTCTTGAAAAATGATTGAACCGTGAAGCTGTGTTAATGCTTAAGGTTGCTTCTGTTGGGGTCTAACAAAAAGTCTAATGTGCAGCATGATCAAAAGTATTAAAACCAGCAAATGGGTGGAGACAGTTTTCTGCAATTTTGCTAAAATTTGACCCCAAACCCCCTTCCAAACACCACTGGTTTCCAAATGTCAAGGCCCAGAATTGGTCCACTTTCCAAACTTTGCAGTGACCCCAAGCATTCATTGGCTTGCAGCCTGTTTAAGATTTGACTTCCTAAAGAAAAAAAAAAAAACATTTGGAAACCACTGGTCTCTCTCTTTCTGCTCCTCATCTGACAGTAGTGTTGCTTTCTCCCCAGGTTGTAGGGCTGTTGTTTAGCAGTCAGTATGGCGGTAGTCATCAGGCTGCAGGGTCTGCCCATAGTAGCCGGCACCATGGACATCAGACACTTCTTCTCTGGCCTCACCATCCCTGACGGGGGAGTGCACATCGTGGGGGGTGAGCATGGGGAAGCCTTCATCGTCTTTGCCACTGACGAGGACGCCCGGCTGGGGATGATGCGTACAGGCGGGTCCATTAAGGGCTCCAAAGTGTCACTGTTGCTTAGCAGTAAAACGGAAATGCAGAACATGATTGAGCTTAGCCGCCGCAGGTTTGAGGCCGGCGCAGGTGCTGTTGAGACAGCGACACCTGCAGCAGGAAACTCTAACCGGCAAACGGGCACTGCCCCTATACCCACAGTGCAGCCAGGGGCGGGGGGGAGAAGTGGTAGTCATGGAAATCAGGGTTTCAGTAACACCCCAGCCTCAGTGACAGCAGCAAGCTCAACTCAGGAGCAACCAAGCAACAAGACAGCAGCCAGCTTGGCCAGCGTGGTACCCTGCTTCCCCAACAGCTACAGCTCTACCCCCACAATCACCACAGCTCTGGCTTCACTCAATGCAGGCCCCCCTCCTATCCCTCCACTCCCCAGCATGCCTTCCATGCCCCCAATGCCCACACTGCCCACCATTCCAGTTCCCCCTCCAGTCTCCTCCCTGCCTCCTGTCCCTACTGTCTCTCCACTGTCCCAAGGACCTCCTGTGCCTCCTATGTCCCACCTTCCTCACATGTCCTCCCTGCCACCCTTCAATCCCTCCCTACCACCCCCAGCTGGACTAGGCTCCGGTCTCCCTCTTGGAACGCCCAATCCGATGCTATTTAATCCTCTCTCACCTTTGGCCTCTCTTGGTCTTCAGGCACATATGAAGGTTGCTGCTGCTGCAGCCACAGGAGCAGCAAATCCTGATGAGTTGTTTGTTCTCCTTCAGAACCTCCCATTCTCATGCTCGGAGGTTGAGGTTAGGGAGTTTTTTCGGGGTCTCGGGGTGGAGGCAGTTCGTTTACTGAGGGATGGGCAGGGTCGGCCAACTGGCAGGGCTATGGTCAAGTTCTTCTCAGCTCAGGATAGCTTCGAAGCTGTGAAGAGGGGAGGTGGTATGATGGGCCAAAGGTTCATTGAGATCACTCCATCCTCTGAGCGTCAATGGGCCAGCATCAGTGACGGCACAGGTGCCCACGCACCTCACAATAGCAACAAATTAAATAACAGTAACGAACCACAGGATCAGCAGAACCGTCGTGGTAATGCTGGGTCTGGAGGCAGGGATCAGCGAGGAAGGTCACGTTCTCCCCACCGACAGGAGTTCTGTGTCTACCTGAAGGGTCTTCCCTATGAAGCTGACAAGAAACAAATTAAGGACTTCTTTAAGAATTTGGCCATCATAGAGGACAGCATCTACATTGCATATGGGCCCAATGGGCGTGCCACAGGAGAGGGCTTCCTTGAGTTCAAAACAGAACAGGACCACAAGACTGCTCTGGGTGCTCACATGCAATATATGGGCACCCGTTTCATTCAGGTCCATCCAATCAGCCGGAAGGGAATGCTTGAAAAGATTGATACTATCCGCAAACGGGAAGCAGCACAGGGCGATGGCAAGAACCAGGATGGGTTAAAAACTCCAAGGAACTGTGCCCACATCACCAACATCCCTTACAACGTATCTAAGAAGGATGTTCGTGCCTTTTTGGAAGGTGTGGGTCTTTATGAAGATACCTTAAAGGTCCTGACAGATAGCCATGGCAACGGTTTAGGGCAAGCCATCTTCCAGCTGCGGACTGAAGAAGACGCCCGCAAAGCTGAAAGACTCCACCGTCAAAAACTTAATGGCCGTGACGCCTTTGTCCACCTGGTGACCTTTGACCAGATGAAGGAAATTGAGAGGAATCCCCCTCCCCAGAACAAGAGGGGGCAACGCAACCAGAACCAGCAAAACCATAATCAGAATCAGCACCAGCAGCCCCAGCCCAGTCCCCAACAGCCCCCAATCAACCCATTTGCTGGAATCAGTGGGGAGGAGTTTAACTTTCTCAGAAACACTATGGGAAACCTAAACAGTGCCCCCTTTGTAACTCCATTTTCAGCACCTGGAAATGGGCTTGCAGGGCCTCCACCTCTACCTCCTCTGGCAGCAGGGCTTGGGGATGTGAATTTGGGAGTGGCTCCTCCACTAGTTGCTGGTCTTCCTGGAGCCCCAATCCTAGAGCCCCCTGGCTTTCGACCCGGAGCTGGGGGAGCAGTGTTCAGTCAGGAGGGGCTAAGGGGCTTGGTGCCCTTTGAGAATGCCAATAGAAAAGGAGGAGGAGGAGCAGGGCAGAGCCGAGGAGGAGGGGCTAACAACAATCAAGGGCGCCCAGGAGGCGGGGCCGCTGGTGGGCAGCCGGGGTTCACACCAGGACCTGATGGTCTCCGTAACCAGCCAGCCCCTGGAGCATCCAGCAATCCCAACAGTCAACGTGGTGCCGCTGGCCCGACAATTGTAAAACTTCAGAACATGCCATTCACTGTAACTGTGGACGAGATCATGGACTTCTTTTATGGCTACCAAGTGCTGCCGGGCTCAGTTTGCCTACAGTTCAGTGAGAAAGGCCTGCCAACTGGTGAGGCCATGGTGGCCTTTCAGAACCACGAGGAGGCTGCTGCTGCAGTCATGGACCTCAATGACCGACCTATTGGAGCCCGTAAGGTCAAGATAAGCCTGGGTTAAAGCCTCACTGCAAACAGACTTACTGTAGATAAAAGATGAATCACCTACCTGGGTATGCAGTCCAGGTGTCAGCCATCACAAACCTCTGGAGTCAAAACTCAACTTTCAAGTGTTTCCCAGTTAAGACCTTCCCCTGTAATGTGTGTAGATAATGTCAGGTAAGCCCCACCCCCAGCAGTTTGTCCAGTTTGAAGACTCCAGACTTTGTTCTTTCTTGAACCTCCCCCACTGACTCTAGTAGCACAAACTGCTGCTGCTGCTGATGGTGGTGGTGGTGGTGGTGGTAGGACTTTGGTTCTTTTCTTACTTTGTTTTCATGACAGTGCAGCTTTTTGTGAAATCATGTTGACACACTGAACAAACACACTCACTTGTTTTGTTGCTATGGTAACATGATGAAAATGACAAAGCATTGTTGCTGTGTGCGCTGAAATATGCTGTGTTGCTGTGGTTTAAAAATTGACATGCTCTTTTGCTTTGGTAAAATCTTTACATGCTCTGTTGCTAGGGTAAATTTATGATGCAAAGCCAAAGTATGTTGCCATGATAAAATGTTTATGCTTTGTTGCTATGGTAAAAACACGCTGTAGATGAAAAGCTTTTCTACCACAGTGAAATGTTGGATCTCTGTTGCTATGGTAAAGTCTTCACACTCTCTGTTGCTATGGTAAGATTATGATATAAAGCTCTGTTGCTATGATCAAACGTTTATGCTCTCTTGCTATGTTAAAATGTTGACATGCCCCATTGCTACGGTAAAAACTACACTGACATCAAGCTCTGTTGTCATCTGTTGCTATGGTAACATTTCTGTGGATACACTTCCGTGTTACAACAGTGCTCCTTGGATGTGGGATGGACAGATTGCTGATGCGTGTTTTATTTTGTAAATAATGACCTGGAGCTCTCGAACCTATCAACCCTACCCCCCTCTACCCCCTTTTCAACAGCACATGCTCAGTACGTGTTTGGACTGTAGAGCGCTCAGAAAAAGTCTAGCATTTTTAGTTGAGTAGCTTTTTGTTCTATGTATGTTTGACAAATGTTTCCACCTTAAAGCAAATTTTTCTTTCTCTTGTCAGTGTGAACAAACTTGTATGATCGTATAACCGTACATGATGTGGAGTCTCCTTTGCTTTGGTTAATAAAAGGACATTCTTGATGCACAACTGGTCTCACCTGCGATCAGCTCTCCCTGATTGTTTGCTCTTCACTGTCTAATGATGGAAACCTACCTTATCCACTGGTTTATTTGTTGTTATCGGTACTTGTACCTGATTTTATTTATTTTGATAAATGAATTAAAAACTGGGATGGTTTGGAGTACAGTGGACCTTCATTTTGACATTTCCATTGCAATGAAGAACATAAAGTTCTAAGTTTGTGTCTTAAGTAATCATTGCTTTGCTTTGACAGCAATTTTTAATCAAGATGATCAAAATGAATATACAATCTCTGCTAAGTGCAGTGTTTTGTTTTAATTCATTTTTTCTGACTGAAATGTTGGCTACCTAACAAATAGAATTTGTTCTCTTCTGATATATCAACAGCGGTTTTCACTTGTGCTGTTTCTAAGCATCAGTAAGGATGTCCATTTTGATGCCAACAGCTGGGCCAGTGCAGCAGTTAACTGTTATAACAGCTTCATAGCATTCATTTCCCACGCCTTTAGTGTTCTGTGTGCCAGAAAAACGGCACACTCCAACTCCTCAGTATTACTGCTGCAGCTTAGAGCTGAGGTCACTAATGAGTGCTTAAGATCAGAAGTCTTCTTTGTGGCTGTTCAGTGGCTGCTGTCACACAGCTGAAGCTTCGGCTTCTTCATTAAATATGGATCAGAGGTAACAGTGATGAGGAAACACAAAACGTATGCAAGTGAATTAACAGAACTCGGGTCATTAAATGAATTACTACTGACATCATTTGATTATGGATTGACATCCAGGTTTTTATTTCAACATTAATGTTCCAGTCTCATTGGTGACCTCAGCTGCTCTCAGCTAAAGGATTAGTTATTTATCATCTATGTAGAGCACGCACAGTCTTCCATATTAAATATTGTACTAAACCATAATCGCAGAAAGCAACTCGAGAGTGATTTTTGCCTGAAGAGGAAATGTCTGCTACTTTCAGGAAATGGTTAACCTCCGAAGTGGTACAGTGATACCAACACACTGGATACTGCGCATGCAATGTCGGGGTGTGTGTGTGTGTGTGTGAAACCCTCCAGTTGTTGGTAAAGTGATTGTATTGGCGTTGTGTGGAGAAAAGGCAGCAAACGATATACTGATCAATAGACACAGAAAGCAGGACTTGCAGGTGAGTGACGGACATCGAGGTACGGCATTAAAAACACGACAGGCTGCAGATCAACAGTGACATTTCTGTGTTCAGTTTTAGCCTGAACCGTCGTCATCGTCACCTTGAGTAGAATTTTCGGGGACGTGGAGTTGGTAGATTACAGCCTTCAGAATTCTGCAGGTTAATATCTGCATAGACAGCATTCAGGCTGTAAATGCTAAACTGCAGATAGTGAATCAGTCACCTAACGTTAACCTGTGAAGAGCAGATGTTAGTCTGTCTGCAGCATTGAGGTCTTAAGAGAGATGGTGGCATTTAGGATATGTTAGCTGGTAGCATGGAAATGGTAGACAGTGTCCTGTAGGTCTGAGCATGTAACAGGCACAAACAGCAGGTGGAGGCCTACGTGGTCGATGGTCTGTTCATGGAAACATTAAGATGATAGGTGTTGGCCTCTGGGTGGTATGTGCTGGCATCAAGGGCCAATTCACAGTAAAGTTTGGCACGTAAAATGTATAAAGCAGGTCTGTGTTTTGTTTCCTCTAACCACAGGCTTCAGAGCAGTAGCTCAGTCTGTCATCTGTGAAAACCTTCCAACTAAACTGTTGATGAACTGGGTTGTTTGATAGTAAAGTAATAATCGTAGTATTGTTATTGAAAAGGTGAAGACCGTTCCACTTGATTCCGGCACCGTGAGCTGAATGCGCAGTTTGGCTCGGGACGAGAGAGAGTGCGAGATGAAGCTTGGTCTCCACAAAATGATGAATACCTCATAAATTCAGTGTTGTCTTTTGGTACGTACCAAACAACATTTTTCTGGAGCTTGTTTTTGACAAAAAGCTATGACTGAGCTGAGGAATCAAATTATTCTAACCTATGTGCTGCTGACTTCCGTTGTGGTAGCTAATGGACTATTAAATATGATAGATTATTGCTCTGCCCCACCTTTTCTGTGCTGCAAAGTTCTTGTGCGATATTTATTCCCTTGCAGGCCTTTCCTTTTCTTGATTTATTAGGCAGTTGGATGGTTAAAGAAAGATAAGATTAGATCATTATGAAATAAAATGTGTCCATTTTAAAAATCATCATACTCAGCCCAGTTCGAAAAGTGTACCGATCTATATTTTCTACAATCCTGTTGCAGTTCTTAAGTACAGGACCTGCATGACGTTATTGAACATTTCCCTCAGTCATTCGCACAGATTTGGGTTGTCGCTGATTTTGTACACCATCCTATGGCTGTCAAGAAATTTCCAATAAAGAACAGGAGATGATGGAGATGAGAAAGAAACAGAAGCATAGGAGCATTTTTTCAGGGAGGTGGGTCTGAAGATGAGAAACGTATGATGATAAAGACAATCTGAACAGGAGCGCAGTCTTTCTGTGTGTAAGTGATTTTCAAGATTCAACATATTGTCACATTTTTCTGCTTTTTCTTCCCTCACCATTGCAGCTTTTTTGTTTTTTTTGTTTTTTTCTCTTCCCTGCTCTCCTTCTCATTTGTGATGTGATACGCTGCAGCCTTTTGTGATCCCACTGTGGTTTTTGCTGCTCAAGGATGAATAAAATTAAACTGTCTTGGTCTGTGTGATGAAGTTGGCTTGTGCTGCGTTCAGTTTCATGCTTCTCTGCCTTAATTGTGTCAGTTATGCTTTCAAGACTGTTCAGTTCTCTTTCTGATGATGTTAGTTCAGTCCATTAGGCACGTTTCTGCAGCAGCAACACTACATCCAGCCAGGGCGTCTGCTCTTCGACGTCACAGGATTGTATTTAATCTGTGAGTGTCAAGGCTTATTCCTCAGGAACAATCTGTTTCTCTGAGGGAAAAAAAAGTCTTTACCGACGAGCCAATCACAGCTGACATAGGGCGAGAAGCAAGAGGCCTTTATAATGTAAATACATGAAAATAAAAAGCATAGAAATTTTTATTCTGCATGTTGAAAGTGTTGCAACATAGACAAAAGAAAATGAGTTCAGTAAGGAGCGGCACTATTAATTTTTTGTTGTCAATACATAAATCAAATGTCCAGAAACAGGTGTTGGTTGACCCCAGAGACATCTATTCGAGGCATTACAAAAATACCCCACCTTATATAGCTGATTTGGAAAGAAATGTGCTGCAACACACATCCATCATAATCTGTTTAGAACGAAAATATCCAGCTTGCTTTGTGGATTGTCGTTGCTCTCATTGCTTGAAATGTGTAGTCTTCAAATAATAGCGGCAGTAGTTGTTCAGATGGGTACATGGACAGTGTCAGTTCCCATATTTACTTCCAAAGACGGGAGGGCATATGGGTTTAATTGTCATAAAGAATCTTGCAGTTTGATCCGGTTTCCTTCAGGCTTCATCTGTTTTGTTGTTTGTTTGTTTGTTTTTTGGGGGGGGGGGGTGTTTTGTTTTTGTGCTCTGCATACATTACCATAATTGCATTTTTGTCCTGTTTTGTGTGTTGGGGATCATTAGCTGTGTGATTAATGTTGGTCATTCTCTTTATGCAGTTTCACTCTTTCGTTTTATTTTGACGCTGCTTTTATTCTGGAGGTTTTAGCGGAAGTCTCCTTTGGCGTTGGATAGCTGAGCCCAACCGCTGAAGCCACAGGGCGTGACTGACACCCGTGCGGTCCAATCAGGACGCGGTTGTGGGGCCGCCTGTCCAATCAGAGCGCAGTGCGTGCCTCGGCCGCGCCCTGTCGCCTGAAGCTTCCGGGCTAACGGTAGTTAGTTTTCTCTCCCGCCGCAGTTATAGTCGATTTTTTAGGCCGAATCTCCGTTTAAAGTTGATATTTGCAGAATATCACGCAGAGCGGATCCGCACAGGGCTGGTTCAACCACAGCTGTGTGTTCTGTTCGGGCTGAAAAAGTGTCGTTTCCCCCGCCGGACCGTGTGAGCTGCCTGGGAGGAGATTAAAAACACAACCACTCCCGAAAGAAAGGTGCTGCCTGTGTGTGTGTGTGTCTGTTTGTGTTTTTATGTGATGGTGGTTTTTACTGTGTGTTGTGTGAGTCCAGCTGATTTAACTGGCTGACGTTTTTTCATAGTTTTGGGTTCATCTTCATTCAGTCAAACGGCGGTGATGCGTTCAGGTGCCGCTGTGATCCTCATAATCCCAGCACGGATTTTGTGAAGGTGGGGGGGTTAAAAGCTCATTTTACACATTAGGGATTATTTATTTTTTTATTTCATTTGCACTACTTTATTTTTCCTTTTTACTGAATTGTGTTGACTTGCAGTGTGAGGAGGTTACTAATGACATATGAACTGCGTAGACAGAAAAACAAAAGTCGTTTATGTATTAAAACAGAGTTTGAGAATTTGGCTGTTCCTCTCTGCTTAAAAAAGTCATATTCATGAGAACATCCTGTGGAAAAACAAAGAAGCTGCATTATTTCAGAAATGATTTGTCAGACTGGACGTGACAGTCGTGTAACTTAAAGCAGGTACCACAAACATCCACTAAATGAAATCCTTAAAATTAAAGCTAAAATTAAAACAATAAAACACACAAACCTTCTTAAAAACTAACAAATCAATATAATTTTGTTGCAGCCCAAATTGATTCATTTGTGAAATAAAGCAACTTTCAGTTGCAATGTTTTCAACTAATTAAAAGTAGTCGCACCATAAATTTTCTTAAAAGAATTGATAAATTATTATATTTAACTTTATAAAAATTACCTACAAACTAGTAACATCACATTCTTAATTAAATATAGTGGAGATGAAACAATATATGAATCTGAAATTGTGTGAAATATGAAATAAAAATACAGAGATAAGTGCACTTTAGTACTACTGGTTGTGTTAGGTGAAGCCCGTCTTATCTTTGTGGCAGTCTATTCAAAGCAGCGTGTGAGACAGCCGTGTCCTGTAGCTGCTGTCAGAAGACCAAATAGGTGGCAGCTCTGTCCGTTGGAGGACCAGCAGCTTCCTTTGCATGTGCAGAAGATATCATTTAAGTCGTACAGTTTTATCTCAGCAATTTGTGGAAGTGTGTGCTGCATCAAAATGTGAGATAATAAAATCAGGTAAAGGTGAGGAAGTTGACTCGTGACTAGTCTTCTGCCTAACTACTGTGTGATTGTTATTACTTTGAGTTAAAAGTGAGGTGGCTGTGACATGAATCAGTTTAGAGCAGGCTGAAGTTTGAAACATCATACAGGAAGTTCATTTGGACTCTTTGTCAAGCATGTTTGTGGGTAATAAATCCTCTTATAGCTGCAACAGTTAATCAATGAAGGGATCAGCTGACTGGCAGAGTAACAGCAACAATTTTGGTTCTCGGATTGATGCTGAACTGGAGTATAAAGATTTGCTGCTTTAATCCTATAACCCTCTTTTCCATCTGTCTGTCTCCACCTCCACCTGATGTCGCTCAGGATTCCTCCGTGACTGATGTGGTAGAAAAGGCTGGTTTGTGTTGATGGAGGTGGCTGCTGTTGGTGTGACTTGTCATTCAGTCGCCTGAATGTTTCACCTGAGCAGACCGAGAAGCTGTCTCAGAGTTCTTACAGGTTTTTCAGCTCATGTGTTCACAGTTGAGTATGCCGCTGGAAAGCGCTTGATTTCTGAGTATGCTGTGGACGGGAATGGTCTTCGTGTAATCAGCAATTTAAGTAGATAATTTACTGAATTATTTATAGATTAAGAAGCACCACATCCTTGGATACTGCCCTGAAACAGCAGCAGAGTCAGCCACTGCTTATTCTCTGTCTGTTTCTCTTCCAGTTTTGAAAACGGTCTGAATGTAAAGGACCAGGCTGTTGGTTCTCACTGCTCTGGCAAACTGAAAATCTTCCCCACGCAGAAATCCTATTCACTTTGTCTACATTTTGAACAACCAATGAACCAGATTTATTCTAACAAATATAAAATCTGCTGTGAGACTGAAGTTCACTGAAGGCCTCTCTCTGTTCCCTCTCAGATGGCCGACTGCGTCTCAAAGGTGGAGCTGAGTGTCTCCTGCTCTGACCTGCTGGATAAAGATGTCGGATCGAAGTCTGATCCTCTGTGTGTGCTGCTGCAGAAGACGGCGGCCGACAGCTGGACTGAGGTAACAACAGCAGTCACTGCAGCTTTCATGAGTCCTGATAATATTTTTGAGGCGCGTGAGAAAAAAGAAACGTGTTGTGTCTCTGTCTTTCAGCTGGGTCGTACTGAACGGCTGAAGAACACCTCCAGCCCGTCCTTCAGTCAGCGTCTCAGACTGGACTATCACTTTGAGACCGTTCAGAATCTGAAACTGGGGGTCTACGATATCGACAACTCTTCAGTTGACCTCGGCGACGATGACTACCTGGGTGGGATCGAGATAACCCTGGGACAGGTATGGACCAAATGAGCACCAAAACGGCCTTCCAGTCCCACTCCAACACATCTATTGAAGGCTACTTGGTAACTTTGGTGGCCAAATATAACTTGCAGTGAAAATCTGCCCCCTGCTGTTCAAATGCTGTCATTACTATTACTGAGTCAAATAAATAAACAAATAAATGATCCAATGTTTGTGTGTGTTTCAGATAGTTTCCAGTAAAACCTTGACCCGACCTTTGCAGCTGAAGAAAGGCAAACCTGCTGGGAAAGGAACCATCACTGTATGTACGGAGTGTGTGAGTGTGTGTATTATTATTTCACTCCCCTGTGGAACCTGTGATGATAAAAACTATTGTGTGTGTGTGTGTAGGTCACAGCAGAGGAGATAAAAGACAACAGGGCCATTGAGTTGGAGCTGGAGGCTAAGCACCTTGACAAAAAGGTATCTCTGCTCCTCCTCATCGTCTTCCTTTTCTTCACCTCCACCCCTGAACCCCTTTGTGCAGCACCAGCTCCTCATAAATCCATCATCTATATTTGGTTTGCAATAAAAATATCTAATGGCCCTCACACACATGTTTACAGTTGGCTATTTCTCTGAGTTACATTAATTTGTTCACATCACCGTTTTTCTGAGAGGACAGACGAGACTTTACTTTTTGTTCCATCTGTCTTTCCACTACATTCCACTCTCTGATTGCAGAAACCGGATTTCTTGTTTACGTGACATCAAATAAATCAGCACACTGGATGAGATGATAGCACTTTGTCTTTTCTCCGTTCAGGACACGTTCGGAAAGTCTGATCCATTCCTGGAGTTTTTTAAACAAGGAGACGACGGAAAGTGGCAGTTGGTCTACAGGACAGAGGTACACACACACACACACACACACAGAGGATGATGTTATTGAGATTGAACTGATGGTGAAGATGACATTTTGTGTGTGTGCAGGTGGTGAAGAACAATCTGAATCCTTGCTGGAAGAAGTTTTGTGTTCCTCTGCAGACGTTCTGCTGCAGTGACCTCGACAGACCATTGAAGGTTCCTCTTATCAGAGCCACAGATGTTATTACATAAAACCAATCAATCCACCATGCAGCACGTCGGCCAATCAAATCTTTTATTTAAATATTCTCCTCTTCCTGCAGGTGAATTGCTCCGATCATGACAGCGACGGATCTCACGATCTGATTGGTTCTTTCACCGCAAAAGTCTCTGAGCTGCAGAAAGCTGCACACGGTTCACCGGTGAGTTTAGGTTTACGCAAACGTCTGAGGTCTCTCAGTCGGCCGCTCACAGGTGGCTTTAAACTGTAGGATGTGTTGTTCTCCAGGTGCAGTACGAATGCATCCACCCTGAGAAACAGAAGAAGAAGAAGAGCTACAAGAACTCTGGAGTTGTCTTTGTGAAGAGCTGCAAGGTAGAGACCACATTACCCAGAATCCCCTGCTGGAAGCTGCTGCTGTATAAAACATAGAGCTCAATACGTTGTTTCAGGCTCTGCGCTCTTTAAAACAAAGTCTTCAAAAGTAATTTTGATAAAGAATATTAAAGATGCTGTAATGATGAAAAATAAGGAAAATGACTTTAGAGCCATAAAGAGCATCGTAGACTCTCAGCCAAACCTGCTGAACGCTTCCTTTAGTGTTGTGACTTCATTGTTTTTGTTTACTTGTGTCTCCGTGTTTCCAGCTGATCACTCAGCACACTTTCCTGGACTATGTGATGGGCGGCTGCCAGGTCAACTTCACTGTAAGCCAACGACAATATGAAAACACATTTTAATCCACACATCTTATTCAGGTTCATGTTTCAAATGTTTCCAGAGAGTTTAAAGATGAAGAGATGTGATTCAGTGATTCAGTGATTCATCAGGTCTCCATGTGACTACATATATGAATGTTGTATGAACACTATAGGTGGGGATCGACTTCACTGGCTCTAACGGGGATCCTCGCTCACCCAACTCTCTCCACTACTTGAGTCCAGACGGGCTGAACCAATACCTGTCTGCTCTGTGGTCTGTGGGTCAGGTGGTCCAGGACTATGACACGTTAGTACACACACACTCACTGACATTACACATATGACTTATTTTTATATTCCGAACCTCAGAGCCTAAAACCAAAACATAATGCCCTTCAATGTGAACTTTCTATCTTAAGTTCCAGTCCCTAAAACCGAGTTGTCATGGAAACACAGACCCCCACACTCTAAATCTCTCATCTCCCAACCAAGCTAATGTCCCTAATGTAACAGTGGTTGTTTTGTTTATTTTTCTTTGCAGTGATAAACTCTTCCCAGCATTTGGGTTTGGAGCCAAACTGCCTCCAGACTACCAGGTGAGCTCTCTGAGCAAACTGAGACAGTTCATTTAAATGCAGTCATTTTTGTGAGCTACATGATCCTGTATAAAATCTGAAAGGTTCACTGAAGTCTTTTTTTTTTTTTTTCCCCCTAGGCAGCACATCATGAGTTTGCCCTCAACTTCAATCCCACAAGCCCCTACTGCCAAGGTACACAACGTGTTTCCAAATGCTCTAACAAAACAAAACTTATCAGGTTAAATGTGTTACATTTTTTTACTGACTTTTCTTTGGTTTTCAAGCGACTATAGCTGGAAAATGATGCAGTTAAATTGTCATAATAACAGTCCACTTAAAATCAGCTCATTGGCAGTTGTCTGGTGTTGGAGAGGCTGATAGTTAACATGTCGTCAGTCAGGATCATGTAGACCGATTATAACAAACTGTTTTCTTGGATTGCTTCGGCTGCTCAACAAATCTAAACATTTTCATCCATCTCTGGTTCCCCTCTGTGTGTCTCAGGTATTGAGGGGATTATTGAGGCCTACAGGATGGTTTTGCCTCAGCTCAGACTTTCTGGACCCACAAACTTCTCTCCTATCATCAACCATGTTTCTTCCATCGCCACCGGTGCCGCACAGGCCAACACTGCCTCTGTGAGGGCGCAAACACAAGAAACACGCAGAAAGAACGAAAGGCATTAATCCGAGCACACACTCAACGTGATCTATGTCTGTCTCTCTCTGCAGCAATACTTCGTCCTCCTCATCCTCACCGACGGTGAGATCACTGACTTCGACCAGACCCGGGACGCCATAGTCCGGGCGTCGCGGCTACCCCTGTCAATCATCATTATAGGGGTGGGGCCAGCTGACTTTAAGGCCATGGAGCTCCTGGACGGAGACGACGGTGTGCTGAGGTCCACGGTGGGGGAGGCCGTCGCCAGAGACATCGTCCAGTTCGTCCCATTCAGACAGTTCAAGGATGTAAGTCTTTGTGTGTTAGTAACTGGCACCTTGTATTCACTCTGTGTTTGAGTATCAGGGGAAGGCGCTCCTGCAGGACGAGGTCTCAGCCAGCCTGAGCTGGAGCTGAATTAGTCAAATCATCAACAGTCAGTTGATGTATAAACATTGGAACAGGTTTGGCTTTTCGTCTCTAAGGATCTGACTAATGAGCACAGATCCATATCAACTGAAAATGACACTTCCTTCAGCAATTTTAGTGGAAAATCTTCATCTTTTGTGGCTTGTGACTACAAATTTCACACGTGCATTGATTTTAAAAGGGCTGTTAGATTTCTGAAGGCTTGTGTCGACTTTAGATCAACATCAGAATATGTTTTACCCAGATGTCTCTCTCTCTCCAGGCTCCCAGGACAGCTTTGGCTCAGTCGGTCCTCGCTGAGGTTCCCAACCAGCTGGTCTCTTATTTCAAAATGAGAGGGCTTGAACCAACCAAACCTTCAGCTCCTGCCAAATCCTAAGCCCCCCTCCCTCCAAACACCAATCCCACTGCATGCATCGAGAAAGCTGAAATCCTTCAGATTGTATTCCAGACCACTATCATGCACCTTGTAATCAGCAGCCCCCCCCCCCCCCCCCCCCCCCACTCCACAGGGACCAACCTAATGTTGCCGAAATCTCAATCAGCCAAACACAATTCAGCACTCAGCTGTCCAGCCAACCAGGTTGCCAGGGGCGACCCCCCCATTTTTCAAAAAAGTCATCATTCATCTCTGATGATGATAAAACGGTGTAGGTTATAGATTCCCTCTGCTGCTTCTACACTAACTATGCAGATCACGTCTTGACTGACGTGGTTAAAAGTCAAGAGCCACACACACAAACACACACACTCCTATCAGTCTTCATCAGTGCTCTGCTCTGCTGACAGTTTTCCCATTCACATCAATATGGTTTTATCACCATTCAGTGGACATCAGAGGCACCACCACAGGCCAGCCTGGAGAGAGTGTGTGTGTTTGGTTGGCTCTGTTTAGCTTTGATAATCAGGTATCAATATTTAGCACTTTGCTGTTGCACTTAATGCTGGAAATGTTTTATAAAAGGTGCTCTGCGCTCTTGAACGTAGCTTTATCGCTTTAGCCTTATGATAAACTCTGTTGTAGCCTTCTTCAGCCGTTCTGTCATGACTGGGCTGATCTCATTAGACCAGAGGAGCTGCACAGCTGCACACAGGCACATTCTCACACGTGACGTAGTATAATTCATTTAAAGCAACCAGGCACGTTGCTTTTCTGCAGGCGGAAAAAACTAAACATCACCTTCATAAAAAACAGGAAAAAGAGCAATAACAAAAAAAGAGAGAGACAGAAAATAGAAAGGAAAGTCCTGTAAAGTTGACAAATAGCTATAAAATGGGAGAAAGCGTTTCGAGGTGAAAGACCTGAACGTTCTGGTAACTCTTCATTGGCCTCCTGAATCTGAAGCTCTACACAAACACTCGGTCTTTGTGTATGTTGCGCTTTAGCTGCAGTACATCTTCTGTTTGTGGTAATAAATATGGAGGAAAATAACAATGCAGAAGATTTATGTCGTAACCATAGTAACCTCCATCCCACATGGCTTAGCAGCGTCACAGAGAGTCCGTCTGAGCAGGTCCTGTTTATGTACCAAAGAATTTCTTTTGATTGACGTGCTCCCTCCAGCCTGGGACACACACACACACACACACACACACACACACACAGTGTTAAAACTCCTGTTTACCGCAGCGGGACAGCCCCTTCATCTCGACGTGTTGGTTTGTGCCTTAATCAGAGACCCGCTCAGACGTCTCTTTACTTTAGATCACTAACGATGAGCAGTTGTGCTTCGGATGTCGAAGTGGCAGAATTAACTTTAAATGTCTTTGTCAGACTAAGAAGTTGGTTTTTTTTTAGCGTTCTCTGTTTTTATAATCTTTGTCTAGTGTTTTTTTTCAGGGTCCACTTTTTGTGAGGTTTGGGAGCAGTCCGTAAGAAAATTACATTATTAATGCAGCCAAATTCAGAGATTGAAAGCTCTGCCAAAAAAACACCAAAAATATTCTGAGCTTTTATTATTTAGTAGGCCAGATCAATGTGTTGCTTTTTCCTTTTGATCATCTACGACCCGGATCCCTTTTTAGGGTCCTGTGGGTTTTTTGTAGTTTGATTATCTCCAGAGAAAAACAAACAATGATACCTGTCCGGCTGCCATTATCTGCCCTGTTATCATCTTCGTTGCCAAACTTTGAAGGGAAGTTCCTTTTTCAAAGCCAAGTCAGAGCGTTTAAAGGCGCTGCACTGAAGAAAAGTGAAATCTTGGCCACATCACTCATTACAGGGATGATAAAACCTGACTTGGACTGCATCTCCCACAATGCTTTGCTCCATTCTGCTGCACAACTAACTACTATTAACTAAACCAGTATAACTACACCAGTTCAGCAGTTGTGGTTTGTACGTATTTGCTGGTGAATACAATAATAAAAAAAATTTGGGAAAAAAATGTTATTGGTGGTGTTTTTTTTTTATGACAGTAAAAAAATATTTTTTAAATATTTCAAATGTTGAGTTGTAGCTGATAAACATTCTAACAATATCCAACCGCAGGGACAGTTTGTTTATTTATATGAACAAATTAACATTCTGTAGGTCCTCACGGTAAAATTCAGATACTGAGAACGTGCTTTTACTGGAACTTCAGTTTCTACTTTTATCTTTCAAACATGCTACCTCTGCTTTTATTCACTTTAAAGGTTTGAAGTAATTTATAAATCGATGAAAGAACTTCAGAAACCTGTCTAATGAATGAACACACTTTTCATTTTTCAAATGTTTTTTTTTTTTATACCAAATCTTCAGAATTTTCACAAGATAGAAATAGTTCTTTAATTTGTGACTTTGGTATCAGACTTTTTTAAATAAACCTTATTAAAAATTAAATAATATAATTTGTGTAGTGACTCAGAATAACAAAGCTGATGTATTTATTTATGTATTAATTTGTTGAATGCAGGTCCAGACTCCAGTTGGGAGCAGAAATAAACAAACAGGAACAACAACACCAGAACACAGAAATTACAAACAGCAGTCAGTGATCTGTAAGTTTGGTGTTTTGTTTTTTTTTATTATTCCTAAAAATGTCTAAAAACTATTTAATGTCTGGATCCGTCACATTCATCTCGTGTGGTAGATTCTGATACTGATCAGCTGTTTTTGAGATAAAAAGTGTAAACATTTGGATTCTCTGCTGCTCCTGCTGCTTTTAACAGAATTAGACTTTTAGAAATCCGCTATTCAACCTAAATTCAGACCAATGAACGAGATCTGCCCATGCAGAGTTTGAGCAGCTTAACATTCTGTGAAACTCATTGAAACTCAGGAACACTTTTCCTTCCTTCCTTTGTAAACATTTTTGTCAGTGGAGTTAAGAAGTCAGCTTAAACTTATGAGGTTTTATTTTATTTGCTCAAAGTTTGGATTTCTACTAAATAACCTCGGAACACTTGCCAAGTATTTAATGCATAAGTGTAAATTTCCCAATCTTTTTGAGAATTTTACACTTTGTGACTCTTTGAAAAGTCTCAAATCTAAAAATGTAGTGAATTTTGCTTTTGATCAGACCTCATAAAATTTTGAACCGACTCACTTCCTTTATTGTTGTTTGACTTTAATTTTATAATATTAATATTTTATGGCGAATGGAAACTATTTTTCCACTCAGTTCAAGTGATACTTTGATAGAAGGTATTCTGTAATATTTGTATTTAATAATGAAGGATTGAAGGAAAAAAGTTAGAATGCTCTATAAATTAAAATATAAATGTTCTAATGTCCGTTGCGCCTACAAAACAGGTAAAAATTAAATACTGCATTAAAAACTGTTAATAGAAACACTTGAATTTCCAAAAAACATCTCAAATATCATAAAAACATTTAATGAGGTTTTTTTTTTTTTCGATGACAGAAATTTGATAAAATGAGCATCCTGTTTTCAAAAACCAAAATGTTAATAACTGGATTGCAGACTCTTAGACTGGACTGGTTGTTTCTTTATTGTGTGATTGGTGTCAACAAACATGTAACCTGTCTGGATTTGTAATGTTTGTTAAGTCTCTGAGCTGTTGCACAAACAGCTTTTACTTTTTCAGAATATGAACAAGCGCTTGTCCTCTTTCCGTCGGTCAGTGTTCGAAGAATCGACAGCACAGTCCTGCTCTAGAAGCTGAGTTAGATCATTTTTTATTTTAGCAGCAGCTGTTGTTCAGCATCGTTCTAGTAAAGACACAAATGTCAGTTTATTTTTTTTTATTGACATAAATAATACAACATAAAGTATTTTCATATTTATTTATTTATATAAGTGCTCCTCCGTCTGTTTCTGTCAGCAAACAAACCTCATTTAACACCAGAAGTCCAACTGAAAGTCGTCTCAAGGTGTCGGCCCTCACGAAGGCCGTCGTCCTGCCCTGGAGATTTCAGCAGGTTGTCGTTCTTTCCTTGTTTCTTATCGTGATCCATACCGAGCTCTTCAGTATCAGCCATGTAAGCAGAGCAGTGGTGGAATTTATAGGGCCTTAAAAAAAATCCTGTTACGATAAATCGTAGTAATTGAACTAAATTAGGAAGCAGCACGTTCGATGTCACGTGCAGCTTTTCCTGCACAAATCCATTTTTTGTTCCTTCTGTTGGGTCCAAACAGGAAGTCTCCTTCCATCACCGAGCTTTGGTTTTCTCGGCAAGAGCCCGACGTCCACGTTACGACAGGGACAGCAAGTTGATGTCGTAGCATCCGTCCACCTGTGGAGACGCATGGAGGGTTTTTTCAGGGAGGCTCAAGTCAGACAGCAACGAATGAATCGATAAGTAGATTCTAGCAGTTCAGCTCTGAGTCAACGCTCGTGTGTGTGTCCGACTCACGTCAAATCGGCCAATGGAAGCTGTCGTCTGGTTGGTCTGCATCACCTCCGTCAGAGCCCACATCTGCTGGATGCTGGATGATACAGTCTGCGGGTCGGGCAGGCCCTGGGAGACATTCAGGTAAACAGCTGGGAGTCAGACTTTCGTTTACTTTGGAATTATTTCTTCTGACTAATTTATGTTAATGGATTAATTCAGGTTAACCATAAAAGCCACAGGCTTTTAAACATCCAGGAAAAATCCAGAGGACTAACCTCCAGGTCAGGGTGTTGGTCGACCAGCGTCAGGTCCGACAGCCAATCAGAAACCTCCTTTTCTGGGTCCTGGCAGGAGGAAGAGGAAATATAAATGTTTCATTATTTGAAATCTGCAGATAATTGTTGTTTTTTCGGTGTAGAATTTGAAGTATTTAGTGTTTATTGTGGCTCCTTCTGGTGGAAAATGTAAAAACAGCACGATGATAGACAACAGAAATATCATTTCGATAAGACAGCATGAAAGAAACACTTGATGCTGCTGTCGTTATAATAATTAGGAACTTTGCAGATGAAACAAGGGAGCTACTTGATTTATCATCCAAAAGAAGAAATAAATAAAAAGACAAATCCAATTCCTATTGTCGTGAGCCACTTCTCCTCTTTCTTACATCAACACTGTCCTCAGCTCGTTTGTGGGAAGATTCATTTTGTGTGGACAGCACGTAGCTGTCACCTATTTTACCGTTAAGGTCCGTAGTCCGACATTAACATCACTTCATTGTGTAAGATTTAACAGAAGGAAGCAGAAACTACGTTGGCTCAGATAAAAGAAAAGTCAGAGATATTGAATATCGTCGTGGTGCTCAGGCAGCATTTACTCACCTGACTTCATTAGCTGCTGCATTCTATCTCTGTTGTCTCACTGACTTTGTGGAAACATTATTTGTCAAATAGAAGCAAACAAAGAAAAAAAGGCACTCACCGGCTCTGTGTGTGGGTATATTTTGATGTTTTCGAGGCTGAAGTTCAGCCAGGCGGACGACGGCTGTCTCAGGATCAGGCGCACAGACGCCACGTGATCTGGCTCCACCTGCATCTGCACAAACAGTGAAGAAGAGACATCAGCGACGCCAGACGGAAAGTGGTATTTAAAGTAACAGACAGAGCAGCGACAAAATGACCGAACAAACTTTATTTATTTACTACAGCAGAACGGTGACAGAATATTCCCAGAGTTCCATTCTTCAGAGAGACAACTACTGTGCTTCATGTGCTGATTTTGGTATGCATTCAACATCCCCTCAGGCTAAACATGACAAACAATTAGCCATAAAAAAGTGAATAAACATCATTTACAAAACCAAGATTACTCTTTAAACTATGTCAGGCTCACAGCATCATCTGAAGGAAACAAAAATTAAATCACCATTCACCATCTGGCTCCATTTGCATGGAGAGCAAACAAGAAATAAAAAGGAAAAAATGGAACATTCCTCAGTTTGTAATGTTGCTATATATCAACATTAAAATGCTTATTGTGCCGTTCCTGGATAGTTGGCTGGGCCGCCCCAACGCCAGCCAAACAGCACTGAGAACTGCCAGCCTGTATTAGTGCCCAATGGGATGTTCTGAGCTGTAGTCACATAAAAAAAGTGGACTGTCACTTCATCTTTTCCAGGATATGAGAGAGTTTAATCCAAGTAGCTATATTAAGTGAGTCCCAGCCTTGTCCCTGCAACACAAACATTTTTGACCACGGTGAAGCCGGACTCCTGGACACCAGCAAGAACAGGCGTCAGGTATGAGGCCGTTTATGTGTGGAGCTTGTGGAGCGATACATAACTGAAACAAATGCACCGGCCTCACCTGTGCCCTGTGAATGGAGTAGTAGTCCTGGGAGCCCCCCTCGGTGTGGGGGTTGTCCATCAGGGGAAGGTCTCTGAGGACGGTGCACCACTTGGCCGGGGCATCCTGCCCGGGGCTCCTCCGCAGAAGACGCACAGTCACATAGGCTGTGTAGTAATTTTTAAAGGTGATTTCCTCAATCTGAAAGACAACACAGTCACGACGAACATGAGTAAATAAAAATGTGACTCATCAAACTGTACTGGAGCTCTGAGGAAATGCGTCTCCAGTCTGATGCCTTCATGCACAGACTTGCTGCAGGCAGATGAAGATTGAAGACTGAGGCCTGCGAGCTAATTAGGAGTCACTCTGCATTAAAATTATGTTAAATTAAGACTAAATGTCTTATTTTTTTAACAGTTCTATTCTGTTCCCTCGTTGTGTTTGATGTGATTTATGTGGAGGATAAAAACTGTTTATTTGTCAAATCATAACCCTTGGGAGTCTTGTGCATGAATGCCTTGTCTTATTGTCCATGTGTGCAGTTGTACTGAGCGCTCGGCCCGTTGGGTTTACTGTGTGTGTGTGCTTGGTCTAAGTTAGGACAAAAACAAATATGAGTAATGTAGACAGGTTTACTCAGTAACTGGATCATTTCTAAACCTAAGTACTAAATGTTTCTAGTAGCTCATGGAAGCCACGGGTTAGTTTGTTTTAAAGCAGTAAGAGTGAGTTATAAATGATGATCTGATTTAAACAGCCAAGAAGAAATGTGATCTGTTTTTTTTGTTTTTGTATTTTACTTCACACAAAGAAGCACAATGGACAACAATAAAGTACGAGTAGATATTCTTCTCAATGAGGCCACAACAACAGTTTAACTTACATTGGCGGCCTTTCCGAAGGGAAGAGTGACATCAACCACACAAATCCCAGAGTGAGACGCGTCCGTTTTGGTGTCTCCAATCTGCAGGTAGACCGGAGGTTTGACTGTGCAGGCCAGCGCCGTGATGTCATCAGTGCTCCCACTCATCTTCTGGACACAAGCATCGCACACTTGATTTAAGGGCAAGACATTCTTCGAGTGAAATAGACATACACTTCAGTGTTAGCTATAATTTCTCCACACAGATGAACACAGAAATAAGTACACACACACTTTCATATGTTTGTGTGCTCATGTGCTTTTTGTTTATTTTAATTCCCACTAACTTTAATCTTAAAGTCCCTCTTTCTTAAAACATGCTTTTTAAAGTTGAAAACCTGCAGCGAGAACCTGCACGGCATCACGATCCAGTACAGAACTCACACAGCGTGAGGTGAATAATTTAGGTCACAACTTCTCAGCAAAGTGAGACATTTTGTGTTGAGCTGTACAACTGAACTGACCTGAGACGTACATCACCGTATTCACATGTTGATGGTTACTCAACAAAAGAGGGGAAGTGGAGGTCATTTCACCAAAAGTATGTCTTGTAAGTGTACTTTTTTGTGGAGAAAAAAAAATGATGATTCATCATAAATGATCATTCATTTTATCATGTAATATTTCCACCTGATGTTTGTCCATATCATCATTATGTCCACAGATTTGTTTCTGGAGCTCCTTTAACATTGAATATACTTCAGTCAGAAGTAGGACCACAGTGAATCCAACACTGCCTTGAACATTATGGGATGTGCAGGTTATCATCCATGTGATTAATGTTGGATAAAGAGCCAGAAACATTTCACATGAGAGAGTGTGTTAGTGAAACCACAAACAAACAGCACAAGTGTCAGATGGTGCAGATGGATAAAAATGGAAATACAAGAGGATCATGTTGATTTATCAGCCCTGTGCCGTCCGTGTGTTCATGTAAACAGACAACAGGGGTTGGTAGAAAGCTAGTTTACTGTAATTCAGCTGAGGAAGCCGGTCAGGAACGCACAGCCAGATTAACCTGAGCTGGATCAACGTATTCTGTTTTTTTAAGGTTCGATTTTAACGTAAAATTCACGTTACAACAGAAAGCACCGTAACGTTAGCATTGGAAGCTAACAGAGCAGGAGCTAGCGTTAGCGCAACAGCTAGCTGACAGCTGAGTTACCGGTGGTCACAAAAAAAAAACAGACAAGTAAACAAATAAACAAATAAACAAAAAAGGCTGCAGACAAAACAACACAGCAGCCGTGCGGAGGTTTGGTACTCGCCTTTCTCTGTCAGTAAAAGTCCAGGACGGAGTGAAACGGTGAGGCTGACACGCTGAAGGTCGCGACTGAAAACATGCTAAAGATGCTAAAGATGCTAAAGATGCTCCGAGCTCCCGGCCGACTGTTACCACGGCAACAGCAGGAGTCTTAAAGGGCCAGCAGCGCTTTGAGCAGGCTGGTCCTTCAGAAATGATCAAATCTCCCCTCTAATTCAGTTTGCCTCACAAAATAACATTTGTTTCTGCCACCTAAATCCTTCAGAGGGGTACGATCTTACATTTCGACCACCACCAGCATCCTATTTGTGCTTCTGATTCCATGATGAGACAACTAAACTCAAAACGAACTCCACGCATTGCACATCTGGATGACTTCCTGTCATCTTTTTATCTTCTCATCTCGTTTTTTATTGTTATTTTAAGCTTGCCTGATCCAGTCAACTATAAAACCTTCATTTCAGGACATCGCTCCCTTCTCCAAACTCTCCCCGACCTCTGGTTTGTGTGACGGGGCCTGTAAATCCATCGCCTCTCTCTGTAGAACTTGTTTTTCTGACCTGCCCGCCTCGTCACTGATCTCTAAACCAACACACCAAGACCTGATATCTACTCTGCTGAATAAGTCCTGAATGCACTTGAAATAGTCTGATGGCCGGCACTGAAGGAGCTCACGCTCTAGACGAGCTGATGGAGAATAACTGCAGATGGATACATTTCCTGATCTATTCTGTTCTGCTGAATGCTGCAGGAACCTCCAGATTAGCACAGTTCTGCATCATTTATTATATTAAAAAGTAAAAAAAAGAACAACTGTATAAAATGGCGGAAATATTTTTTATTTTTATTTTTTGGAGGGGGGGTAAAAATTGGTTCTTTGCTGAGCTCAGGTTGGTGTGAGCAGGAAATACTTCCATTATTCTTTTGTGTTTGAAACAAACCTGGAACAATGGCATTAAATCAGCAACCCCCCCCCCCCTTCACAGATTGGACTGCTTGCCTCCTGTTTATGTAATAAAAGCATATGTGATATGTGATTTTATATAATTTTTATAAAAAGGTTTGATTGGTTGTGGTGAATACGTTCCTGTTGTACCTGAGCTGTTTCTCTGTTAGACGGCAGCAGAGGGCAGACTTACTCCATGTCTCAGACCTCCACCACAGTCTGTGAGGTCCGGATGTGTGTTAGAATTTAAAGGCTCCATAAAGCTCATCACATTTTTCACATCTCCTCTTCCTCCTGCTCCTCCTCCAAAAAAAAAAAAAAAAAAAATGATAGATGCTTATCCCCAGCAGGCACAATCTCCTATCCGAATGAGATTCAGGTGCTCAGCTCCGGAATCATGGTGAGATGTTTGCACCTATGGCTTTATCAGTCAGCGGCAGGAATCAGCTGTTTCTCTGAGGCCTTGCAATGACAATCCTGCAAAACTGCGACAAACTCTCCAGGATGGCTCACATCAATTCTCAACAACATGCATTACCTGATGTAACACATGTTGTGTTGTGCGTTGTGTGTGAGCTTCCCCTGAAGCTGTAGCATATAAACATCATTTTAAAGAAAGGATGTGTTTTGTATTAATTCATGCAGAGAATGAGAGAATATGTTGTTCATTCAACACACAGAGCAACTAATCATATTTCCATAATGTTTAATGCATTCATGCATTTATTATTTAACTCTTGCACTTTCTTTTTTTCTGATTCAAGCCTAATGCACAGATTTTTATCTCCTTTAAAGTTGTAAGTTAATGTAACTTTTACACATTATGTGATATTCGTATTTTTTTGCTACCTCAAATGTTTCAGGCCTCAGGTTTCCTAATTTGTTTGCTTGTGAATGACATCATATCCCCCTCTGATTATGTGTCAGCCCAACAAGCTCAAAATTGACTTTCTGCCAGTTTGAAGTCACATTTCTAAGACGCTATCAGAGGAAAAGCTGGCTGAGGCGTCCTGTCCAGAAGTCGTGATCCCAAACTATTTCCTGACCTCATCCAAGGCTTTTTTCATATTTTGATATTGTTTTGATTGAGAGACACTTACTGGCAGAAGTTCGTACTTCTTGTAAAGCTTCTTGGTGATCTGTGTGTGTGGTGCTGGATCCATAGCATACGACCAAAAAAAAAATGAAATAAATAAATAAAAATGCTGCCTTTTCTTCCATCTGGAATCACAAATCACAAGTATGCAGGACTGCAATGAAACAACTCAGTCTACAGGTTTCTGAATGTAAGCTCTCATTGTTTCATTGTTTGTTTTTAATCTACCCAGCACTCCCTGGAAAGCAGCATTGATACTAAGTAGATTATCCTGACAAACGAAGACAGGCAGCTCGCTTTAATTCTGTTCAGTTTGCAAGTTTTGACACGGCTGTGCTGCACAAACAGGAGAATAATATAAAACCATTTCAGATCACAGCACAGATCTGACAACTGTCCAGTGAAGTTCAGCTCAGTCAGTCAGTGTGTGCTCCTCATCCTCCTCTTCAGTGTTATTATGACTTTTGCTCTAAACCCACCCTCTCGCTCTCTCTGCCCCCCCCCCCTCTGTTCCAGCCCCCCAAAACCTTGGAGATACAGTACAATGGCATACATTCATCCAGTCTGTTTATTGTGTTTGAAGCAGGGGAGCAGGGCTTTCCAAAGCCCCCCAGATCAGTCAGTGTAGGAAGCTGGCATGGCGGGTCCTGCTGCAAAAACAATCCCCTTTCTCCCAGATGGTCTCTGCAAGCAGGCATGTAGCTGAAGGGGCTTAGAGGAGTCTGGGGGGGGGGGGGGGGGCAGTGAGAAAAACTCCTACCAATCCAAGTAGCAATGTCCAGTGGGTTTTTATCTCTGACTCCCACACCCCTGGCATTCCCTCCGTCTGCCTGGCTTTGGGGCTAATGCTAATCTCTACTGTCTCCTTCCTTCCTTCCTTCCTTCCTTCCTTCCCTCTTCCTTTCTTTCCTCGTCTCTTCTGGCAGTCAGTGTGTCTGTCTGCTAGTTGTCGGTGCCATCTGTCTGGTTTACCCACGATAAGAACATGCTTTTCTTTCTTTTCTCTTTCCGCACAGGCAGATGACAATTTTCAATAATCCACTGCTCTGGGACTCTCTCTCTCTCTCTCTCTCTCTCTCTCTCTCTGTGATGCTCTCTTTCACTTTCTATCTGTCTCCCCTCGCTCTTGTTTTCAAACCCAACTCCCCTGCTGAGCAAAGAACCCCTGAGACGGGGGAGGGAGAGAGAATTCATTAGGCTCGGTCGATGATATGTCTCTTACATAAGAGCCACCGCTGAGGTGTTACTCTTATGTAAGAAACATGCCGCCTCACCCTTTGAGCGACAGAGAATGACCTTGAGAGGATGAAAGTGAGAGGAGAGTGAGCGAGAGAACATCTGTAAGGGCAAAATTACAGGAAGACACTTTTTAAAGGTGTTATAATGGGATTTTTTTTAAGTTTCCACCAGTGATTGTAAACAGGGTTCTGAAAAGTATTCTCAGGATGCGTGGGAGGACAAAAATACCGAAATATTCTCACTCTCAACTGGTCACATATGGACACTTGGTGAGGAGATGTTTTTTATTTAACGGGTAAGAGCTGAATTTATCATCACAGACACCATCAGGTGGTCGCGGTAGAACGACCCCAGAGACCGAGACTCCACAGTGAAACCACCCTGGAAATTATTAAATTCTGAGCTTTATATTGGCTTGTTTCAACAGTTTTCAAGCGATAAAACTCTCCAAGAGAAAGCAGAGTTAAGAAACTGATGAAATCCAATGCCCAAATAAACAGAAATCAGCCGCAGAGTAGATTGAAAAGGGACCAAATCATTTCACTTTACAAAACATCAAAATGAAAAGGGACCAATAGGAACATATAGGATACCCAATTCAGATCCTCAGGCTGATGACTATCATCGGCATTTACTTCAATAATAACATCCATTCATTCATTCATCTTCTGCCTCTGATCTGTTTCCGGGTCACGGGGGGTTCTGGAGCCAATCCCAGCTCACTCTGGGCATCCAGTCCATCACAGAGACAGACAGACCAACAACATCCAAACAGGATGTCTTTGGAGACTCCACACAGACGAACACACGACCTTCTTGTTGTCGGGTAACAGCTCTCACCCCAAAATGTAAACATTACCTGTGTATATATCCATCATATAGCAAGAAATGTGAACAGTAGCAAGGATTTAGGGTTTTTTTTTTCAGTATGGAGATGGAGGAAGATGATCTGGATACATTTTTGTCATAAATTCTTGAAGCTACTGAAATATGAAGACAAATGATTGAGGCCTTGAGCCCTCCACAGGTCTAATTAAAACAGAGAAATCTAATAATCTCAGCAGTCCTGGGATACGTGGGCCAAAAAAAAAAAAAAAAATCAATGAGACAGGAAGAAGGAGGTAGGAGTAAAATACGTCCTTATTTAGCCAATTAAATCCACAGGTATTATTATTATTAGCAGTTAAGTAAATTCAGAGGAAAAGAAAAAGTAAAGATACAGAACAGTGCAGCCACAGAATTCAGGTTTAACCGCACAACAAAAGTGACACTCTCGTCATTAAAACGAATTGCCTTCCACACATTTGGTGGCCCGGTTCAGGTGGATTAAGGTGGACTGGGCCGTTACAGAAGTCTGACAGGAAGTTGTCCAGCCGTGACCCCTTCTGAACCTCTTATGCCATTGTGTGCCTAGTCACAGACAGTAGGACGATTAGATGAGTCGTGTTTTGGTGAAAAATGGTTCGGGACAGCAGGTGACAGAAGGAGAAAAATAAAATACCAAACATCACACACATCGATGCGTTTTGAAGCTGAACAGACTCTGATTGTTAATGTTGAACACAGAAAACAGAAATAATTACACGGTGCTCACAATAACTGTTTATCACTGAGCTGTGTGATTCAAGGAGATGCTGTATTTCTGAGATTCGCTATTGTGCTGTTGTTTTTTTTTTTTATATTATTATTATTATTATCAGATTTAGCATTGACAGCTGTTTACTTCCCAGTTCAGCATTAAGTTTTATCCCTTTACACTCCAAGAGCCGTGAAAAGCAATGCCAACGTTAAGCCTCGTCTCCATCACAGCTTTTCTTCTGCTGGAGTTATCACGCTAATCAATCAGTCCAGGCCCGTCACGTCACTTTCTGCAGATGTAGAAGTGCTGTCGGGGGTTGTTACAACTTCTTGTATCAAAGAGACAACAATGACTGTCATGCCGTCTCATTCCTGACAAGAAAGTACGAAAGTTTTAATCCCGCCATCCTTTGTGTCAGTCGGCTAACTTGTCCATGATGCTCGGAGTTAAATGCAAAGATCATGAAAACATGCTGACAGTCAGGATGCTAACACACTGATCATAATAACAATGTTGATTGTTGTGTTTAGCTTTGCTTTGGCTGTCACAAGTTTGGTAGAAAACTTCTTCCTGCAGTTGGCGGATGTGAATTTTGTCATTTTCAGTTTGAGTTTAAAAACACCAGCCATCTTATTTCACAAGCAAAACAAAGACGTCACGAAGCGACTGGGATATTTCTGTGACAGAACCAGAAGAACATAAAGCAGAATCGAGTGAAAACAAAAAAACATGACTCCAGAGAGTTGCCGTTTCGTCGTAAAGATCAGTGAGCTCTGGCCTGCAGACTGAAAAATGCTGTGATTGTCTTAACCTTAGTGAGTCAGCCTTGTCAGAGCCATCTCCTCCGCTATCGATCTGCGGCTTTAGAGCACTGCCTCTGGATGCAGTCAGCTCATTACAGGGAAACATCAAGCTTTTATTTTTCATGAAGTTTTTTTGTTTTTGTCACTTCTACAAGACATATTGTGTTTTCGCAGGACTTCTTGCCTCACTGTAGTCGCACCACTCCCCCATTTTTATGTTTTTGCCAACGAGCGACGATCACTCACACTTGACTCACTACTTGCTCAGTCTCTTATTCAACAGCCAGAAAATCCATCAATTTTCCTGTAAACTCAACACACTTGTGCCATTAAGCCGTCTCTTAATCTTCTGCTGGGTTCTAAAAGTTGATTTATTTGATGTCAGAAAATGTGCAGAAGAGCATGTATTCTTCTTTTTTTATAGATATTTATATGCAACTTGGCCTGTGGACTTTTGAAATATCTCCATGTGTGATAGCAGACATCCCAAAATTAAAAATTGGCGTCACCGCTATCCGTCTACTCCTCCCTGCAATTTTCTTCTCCGTCAGTATTTCCTAACACATTGATGATTTGCGAGCGCCTCTCTGCAGCAATGCAACGCTAAGACTCCTCTGATTTAAGGCTTTATTGATTGTCATGAAATGAAAAGCACTCTCAGAGAGAATGGTACTTAATGATACCGGAGTGAAGATCCCAAATCATTCATTCATTATTTCTTGTCAGCGATGTATTTAGTAACACGAAAGACTCCTCATTCATGAACTTTGTAAAAGATGAAAAAACAAAAAACAAAAATAAGTTTAAAAGTTAAAAACAAAAGTCAAATATTACAGATAAGTTTTGGACAAGTTTCGGATTTGTTAGCCTGTGTGCCGCCTGCGGATAATTGTTCTTTGACAGTGTTTGGTTTTATTTTGGCTCATTGGCCAAAGTCCTCTGAGTGTGCAGATTTCCGGTTGGATTTCAGGTCCAGGTGGGCGGGGCTGTGAGTGATTTGTTGTGACATCACAAAGTCCCAGAAGGTCTGACAGCTCATTTGAAGGCTGCATGCATTTCTCTGTTCAATGAGCACTTTGATACCTTCACAGTGTAAATGTAGACTTTATACTGAATGGGCTCCCTAATGTTCCCAGGGAACGCCTGAAATAATGACAACGAAAACAATGAAAGGTGTGTCTGATGGAGACGAACCTCCGAATCTGCTCATCGTTTTTCTGTCTGGAAAACAGCCTCGCTGAGTAACAGCAGAGGAGCGAGATGTTACCAAAAACAGAGCTCCGTAGAGGTGGACTCGATGGATGCGAACACCGGTCCATGTGAATTATGCTGGTTATGGACGTGACTGTATGTGGATCCAAAAAACAAGTCATAAATTAAAAATTGTTATTTCGAAAGGATAATGAATAACCATGAGCTCATTCTCTGCTGATTTCAAACATTAAAAAGATGAATACTCCGACAGAAAGTTCATCCCTCCCTCTCTACGCATCACAATTCAGTAAAGAGGCTGCATTTATACAATGACATGCACCAAATAAGACACTTTTGTTTTACCCCCCCGGCAAATATATTATCGATGTAGTTATTCAGTGATGTCAGGGTCTATTTTTGACTGCTGCTTCCTCTTAATCATACAATGAAGGATGCACATTGCTCCTGGAGAGAAAGCACGGAGCACGAAGAAGAGAGAAACTGTGAAAGATTGAGGTAGAAAAGAGATATGGCATCAAGAGAGATGGAGGGAGAGAAAGAGATTGGTGGCATCGTCACAGAAGAAGAGGAATGATCTTTGGAACTCTGTCTGATTTTTCGCCTGGTGAAGCACACAAAGCCACCGCTGCAAACACCTGCAGATTTTTATTTTCCATGCATTTGTTATCAGGCCTGTGTTTTATACGCAGGTCCTATAATGGCGCGGTAAATCACAGATGACAAGTCAGGAACAGTCACGGGTCCACCACTCCTTAAAAGGAAAGATGGATGATGATGGCAAAAGGAGATGAGTTATTAAAAGCAGCGATGTCAGAGCAGAATAAGAGATTGAGAAGTACTGTTGCTCTAAGTGTGCGAAAATGACTGCGTGTCGTGTAAATGTATCAGATGGATTATAACAAGTCATATTCTGCAGTTTGTTTTCATTTGTGCCATTTTCCTTTCTTGATTAAATTAAATGCTTGGCAGGAGCTCAATGCACGACGGACTGTCTGCTTAAAAGTCTTGGAAGTGTTTCTACACGGGAAGTGCGACTGAAAGTAAAGCCTTTTTGTGTGTGTGTGTGTGTGTGTGTACTGGTACTGACATCACAGCTAGGCTTCAGTAGCTTCTGTAACTTGGTGCAATCTCTCGAGAAGGGCGTCTTTCATCTGCCTGTCCAAAAAGAAAAAGTTGAGGGTGCGATGAAGAACTACAGGAGTTGCTCAGCTTTTCATTTACAAGCAGGCTTTTACCTCGAAGGCGCGATTGATGGAGAGTTACTGAGATGGTTGGTTCTCCCATCTCAGTCGGTGACCTACCAACTATAAATATATCCAAGAAACAGCAGCAGCAGGAGCAGTGATGGACAACGATCCCAATGTGATGGGCAATTAAATTCATGGCGTGTAATTCTTTGTTTTACTGAACTGAGAAGTTGCAGTCTCACTTAAACTCCAATAGAGCGGTTCTCATTGCAGCACATGCACACAAACGCAGACCGTACACACACACACACACAATCCGCCTTGTATTTTCGAGCCCCCGCAGTAAATGACTCTCTGTCCCCTCCCTTCCACTTTATTGATTTGACATTCATTACAAAGTCAGATTTTTTCAAGCGTGCCAAGGCATGGGTTGGAGGTGGAAAAAAAAGAGAGAGAGAAAATAAAGAATAACTTGTTTATTGACTGTAACTGCAACAATGAAGAGGCAAAGTAAAGTCACAACAGAACAAATTTTAAAAAGACATTTCTGTTTTATATCAGTTCATGCTTTTCTTCGGCTTCTCCTGCTGTTACATTTCTGTTGCCCTTCCTGCCTCCTCCCTCGTCCCTCTATCCATCACCTCTGTTGTTCTCCCGCTCTCTGGTTCCCTTTTTCTCTCTTTTCTAAAAAGGCAAATGAATTCAACCCTGTTTTGCATGCATTTGTAAATGTGGACACATCCAAAGGTCAGCGATTACATCAGTGTCTGCTGGGATCTGGGCCCCTGTTTGTCCTTTATTTGTGTGTCTAGATTTGGTCAATGCAACACAAAATTTCCATCTTTGGCTCATTTGAATGTGTTTTTAATTATCTGCCCTCAGCAGCCTTTCAAGAGAGCGCACGGAGAGTCATCCAGGTTGTATAAGGGACGTGCGTTAATGAATGACTGAACAACAAAATTCAAATTAATGCCAGCGAACTCAATTTGTGCCATTCCTTTCTGTGCGACACCACGACGGGCACGGCGGAGCTGCCAGGACGATTTCAGCATCCTCTGCTTGAAACGTTGTTGTGCTCTTCGTGGTCCTGCTCGGCTTTAATCCAGATTTACTTTCCTGCCAGACGTGAAAGTAACTCCAGGATAACAG